>NC_056735.1:1683592260-1683772260 GCF_019279795.1 Protopterus annectens | reverse complement strand
CACAGCCCTTAAGGCGAAATAACATACCTAACACACTAGTAATAAGTGACTCTATAGTCAGGCACACTGATGTCCCACTCAGTAGGCTGGACAAGGAGAAGGTTACTGTTAGCTGCCTGTCAGGAGCCAGAATCCACCACATAACACAAGCACTCAGGTCACTCCAGAACAAGTACAAATATGACTCTGTCATTGTTCATGTTGGTGTGAATGACCTGAGATGTACCTCCCTGGACTACATGAAAAGAGACATGGAAGAGCTCTCTGATCATGTAGCCCAGGTGGGTATGACCCTGACCCTGAGTAGCATCCAGCCCTCACCAAGAATGATACCGCAGTATAAATAAAAAAGTGATCAATTTCAACAATTGGCTAAGCTTCTGGTGTCATTCAAAGGGGATTCAGTGTCTGTCAGCATGGGATGACATGCTTGACAAACCTCATTGCTTCACAAAAGATGGCTTGCACCTGTCACCCCTAGGCTTTTGAATACTGGCCAAGGCTCTTGCTGCCCCCATAGTGCCTTTTTTAGGCAAGACTCAAAAGTCAAACCCACCTCCGTAAACAGCACAAATAAAAAAATGAGGGTTATGCTACTCAACACCAGGAGTTTAAATCTCAAAATGCACGCGCTCGAAGCACTCCTCAGTATGGAGAACATCGATATCTGTGCAGTAACTGAAACCTGGTTCAAGGCTACACAGAGCACCCCATAACTACCGGGCTACAACTCATACCACACATTTTGGCCACAAAACACATATGCATCAAGGATACCTACACCTCCAGGTTAGTGGCGCAGCATGATACCTCTGAGATTATCCATGTGCAACTAACATTGGGCAAATCTGCAATGCAAATTGTGGCCTGCTACAGATCACCCACCATGACCCAGGACCACCACTTCACCTTTCTGGAGACACTGGAAAACATGAAGGTCCTTCTGAACACCCTGATATTGGGCGATTTCAATTAACCTACCGTTAACTGGTAAAACTACTCAAGTACAAACTCCCAGGTCCAGCGCTTCCTGGAATTTATTAACTCAAATGCCTTGGATCAGCTGGTAAACTCCCCTACCAGAGTTGAAAACATATTGGACCTGGTCATTACCAACATGGGTGACAGGTGTTCCGCACCAGAGGTCAACCCATCACTGGTTAGATCAGACCATAAACTAATCACTCTGGATGTCCACAACACACCACCACCCCCAACCAAGGAAACCACAGTGAAAAACTTTTCTATAGCAAACTTCACCTTACTTAAGACAGAGGTGGTAAGTTTCACAGCCCCCCACACTAAAGGATAACAGTGTCCAAGATGCAGGAACCTTTACAAATGCACTCTATGAGCACTTACAAGGATGCATGGATCATGCCATCCCTAGCAAAACCAAGACTCACTCTTCTAAGAGAAGGAAACCAGTCTGGTGGACCCCTGCCATAAACAGGCTATACAATAGAAGGAGGAAACTAGTTCATAAAAAAAGCAAATCCCAAGAAGGAAAGACATCCCTAATCAGTATCAGTAAGAAACTAAGGTCCCTCATAAAATCATCCAAGGCTTACTTCAAAGGAAAAATAGCCAAGGATTCGAAAGATTACCACAAAGCCTTCTTTAGCTGTGTCAAGAATCTAAGTGACAACTCGCAGATATGCTCTGCGCTAGTGCAAAATAGCACAAAATATACTGAACCTACTGATATTGCCAACATCCTGGCAGATAGATTCAATGCAAACGTCACCCCCCCCCCTCACCCCCAAAAGGGCCCGCTACAATACTGAAAAAGTGTAGTGTCCTGGAAATCACAGATGCACAGGTGAAAACAGCCCTTTCAAAAGCCAAAAGCACAGTGTCAGTGGGGCCAGATGTTGTCCCAGGTTGCATCTTGCACGAACTATAGAACGAACTAACCTCCCACCTAAACACACTGTTCAACCTCAGCCTCTCCACAGACTATGTGCCCATAGAATGGCATGCAGCAATGGTTATTCCACTCCACAAAGGAGGGGCCACAACTGACCCTGGTAATTTTTGCCCCATAATCCTGACTAGACTGGTCTGCAAGGCTATGGAGTGCATCATCATGGAACTCATTAACAAAGACATTGGGAACCTCCAAACACTTGACCAGACCCAGTTCGACTTTGTTAAGGGCAGATCATGCCTACTAAACCTGGTTGACTTTTTTGAGACAGTCACCAAGGCCATAGATGAGGGGAAGGTGGTTCACACAGCCTACCTTGACCTCGCCAAGGCTTTTGACACCATTCACCACTCGGGAATTATAGAAAAACTCACCAGCCTGAACATAAACCCCTACGTCACAAGATGGGTTGCCAACTGGCTTACTGACAGAACTCACATGGTAAGAATCGTGGGCTCCAGGTCCGATGCTAAACCAGTCACAGGTAGTATCCCACAAGGCTCGGTCCTGGGACCCCTACTGTTCAGCATATACTTCTCAGAAGTACAGGCAAACACAGGAGGACTATGGCTAACCAAGTTCGCCGATGACTGCAAACTGGGAGCCATAATTAACTCTCCTGCTGACACGGACATTCTCCAAAAGGGCCTTACTGAGATGGACACCTGGTGTCAAAGTCATGGTCTCAAGCTAAATGCCAAAAAATGCATAGTCATCCCATTTGGGAAAAACAAAACACCCATGAATTACCACATAGGTGGCAGCCCCTTTAATACAGAAGAGGTAATAAGAGATTTGGGGACCCAGGTAGATAGTAATCTCTCCTTTGACAATCATATTGCCAAAGTAGTTAAGAAATCCTTCTATGTAGCCCATCTAATTACTAAAGGGTTTGCATTTAGAAATAAAGAGGTTATAGTGCTCCTCTACTCGTCACTCATCAGAACCATCATAGAGTACAATGTCCCATTTGGGATGTACCTCACAAGACACTTCCAACAGCTGGAAAGACCACAAAAGTACCTCACCAAGTAGATTACTGGCCTCAAACATATGTCCTATGCAGCCTGACTGGAAAAACTCCGTCTGTACTCAGTGGCATATCACTTACTCAGAGGTGATCTCTGCCTGGCTTACAAAGCCATGTCCAACTCAGAATTAATGGACATGCTCCACCTAAAGAAATCAAAGTCACTGCGAGCAACTCACTCTAGTGAGCTAAACCTCACCACAACAATAAATAGAATATGCTGGAGGGATAGATTTCTGTCACAGAGACTCCCCATGCTTTGGAACAAAACTTCTAACTACATTAGGCCGAGCCCCTTACTAACACTCTTCAAGAGAAACTTTGACGAGTGGATGGGTAACAGAAAATACACCCCTGGGATCACTTCATTGGCTCTTCTTGACAGAGGCTCAGTTAATTAATCAATGGGGCTGCGAAAGCTGACACACTCTGGCTAGGCTTATAAATGCCCTCGGGCATATAGTCTAGTACCTACCTGTGAACCTATGAACCTAGTATAGTAAGCAAATCCTGCAATATTGGGAGAGTGACTCTAGATACCATGGAAAGTCTTCATATTATGTCGTAATGGGTCTAAAAAGGATTGCAGAGTGAAAGATGTTGGGGGGGGCACTAGACACCAGGGATACTCTTTATATCACGCCCAAAAGGCACTTGAAGTGACTAATAACCCTAGATATTCACCATTCATAAACAGCTCCTTTGCAGAGCTTTATCCTTCTGCACTACTGCTAGATACCCATGATCTTCTTGCATATTACCTAAAGTCTTGGAAAAAATTGTTAAAGTAAAAGGGGATGGGGAAGTTTCAAACTATGGACCTTCAACACATACCCAGCACCTTAGCAGTGTTAGCTATTTGTGCCACCCCAGATGCTCTGCTAACATATTACTTTAAGTCTTAAAAAACAAACAAATAAACATACAAGCTAACAATAAAAGCAAGTTAAAAGGGGGAAGTTTCCAACCTTGCATCCTCTGCACAGAAAATAGCTTGACACGCTAGATCCTTAATCTTTTACACTAACTGAGAGGGTTTGTGTTTGAATGCATTTTTTACACTATAAGTATGAAACTCTAATGTCTGGAATTATTCACTAACTGTTGTGATCTGTGTTACAAGGGACCCGGTATGTATAAGTGGCAAATTAAACATGTTTTGTAAAGTCAGGGAGAATTTTAAACTATTACTTGGACTCACTTAAAATTTAAAAATAAAAACAACAGATCTAGCATCATGATGTACTTTACAAACAATAAAAAGAATGAAACTCTACTGTCTGGCATTATTGTTTGACTGTAAGGATCCATAAATTATGACAGCTGAGACAAAAAAAAAGAAGAGACAACAAGGAACATTATGTCAACTCAGGGACAGACAAGAGGTATGTCAGTCTGTGTGTGCACACTCGTGCATGTGTATGTTTCTGTCTGACTGTCTGTCTGTTCTGTATTTATGTGTATGGGAGAATAAGTAAGGGGGTTGCCTGGGCCAACACAATGCATGACTGCCAGTGGTAACATCCTGAGCAAAGTGTTGATTTGCACTCAGTAGTTACGAGTGATTCAGAGACAGGCAAATTACCAGATATTGTGGCCTTTCCTCATTGCTAACATGTCTCTGGTTTGCATTTTCTGTGATCATAGAAACAGCTTCTTTTAGCTGCAGTTCTTATAGTTAGTAGTGGGGTTCTTTCTGAATCCCTACCATTGAATTAGAGTCAGAATTATGCTGTTTCCTTCAACAAAATGAAAATCATTCTGGATTTGCACTTTATACATTCTTTTAATTATACCAAGGTTCTTGTAGGCATTCCAACATTACATGTTAAGGAAGAAGAAAAGTATCTGTAACTGCTGAAGGTGGCACACTAGTAAACAAAAGGAAGATAAAGCAAAATGAGTGACACTACCATGGAAGTAAAGCTGGCGATAAAATCCTTTATTGAATAAAATCCAAAAAGTTCCAAGAATAAAATTGAAACGTATTAAGAGTTCCCTTCAATGTCTAATGATAAGCACTTTCAGAATAATCCTTCTTCACATACCTGGAAGTCACAGTGTTATGTGGAATATACTACACATATAATGGACATCTTGAATGATGTGTAGCCGAGGTGCTAAGGCTTTTGTGAATATAATGCTTTTTGGTACTGTTGCCAGTGGTTATTTTTAATAATCCTTTTTTCTTATGTTTGCTTTTACATATAATGGACATGCCAGCACAGTTGAATGCACTCTGTATCCACACCCATAACTCCCAACCTCTGATAGCAAGACATCTGGACAAGGGCAGAAATTAAAGTGGAACAAAGGCACAATGATAGGCATGTGTTATAAATATCACCCTTACATACTGAGAAAGTTGGTAGGGTGAGGGTTTTGCAGTAGCGGGAATTGTCTGAAGGTTATGTAGTCTGAAACAGTAATGTCTGTCAATTATTTTGTAACGTCACTTTTCAATCATATGTAACTAACTTGTCATAAAAACACAAGTTTACGTGCACAGGATGAAATCTCTAGCCAAACACCTGAACAACCTGCCAAAAAATATACAGGTAAGAGGTATGGCCACATAAGGATATGACTTCTCAGGCTAGAAAGATCCCCAGCCAGTATATCACCAAGTTTCTGGACTGTTTACACAGTGTGTCATCACTCAACTGGCTGTAGCTACACCTCACAAATGGCCTTGTTGGGCAAGAATGTACATAGCTGCCCTCATAATATTGGTCTATGGATCATACAACTAGTATTCCTCTGGTAAAGCACTGTGCTGATCTGAGGTTGTCTGACACTAGGTAATGACACAATACATTGCAGTGTCAGACTACAGATATGTCAGAAAATGTCTGCTAAACAAACCCAGTACCCCAAGGAAAGTCCTGTGTACTCCTAACAGGTATGGCTGTAGCACACAAAACCCTGGACTGGAGAAGACCTGTCTCTGGAATGGAGTCCCACTCTAACTATAGAAGATCAAACTGGGCATGCTCCTACACTTAGAAAATCACAGGACACATTGGAATCCACATCGGACTATATGACTGTATTGTTTATAGATGTCTATGCATACAGACAGCTATGTACACCTTAACTGTCCCCACACACACATCAGACAGGATTACCCTCAGCTAGCTGTAGGTGACCCATATGTGATATATCTGCATCTGTTGTGTGAGATACACAGGCATATATATAGGCAACAGATAACATATGTCAAGCATACACGTATATAGATGTGAGAAAGTGAGAGACAGACAATGATAGAGAGAGACACACACACATGGGGACACAGACAGAGTGAGTCACACACACGGATACCCTAAATGGCATACAGTGATGTCCTGCTGTGGACAGTGGCATACCAGTTGCAAACAGTTGCACATGCCAGCATAAAAGGTGAACCCCATTATTTAATAGTATTGAGGTTGGGTTTATAATATCACATCACTTGTGTGTGTGTGTGTGTGTGTGTGTGGGTTTATAATATCACATCACGTGTGTGTGTGTGTGTGTGTGTGTGTGTGTGTGTGTGTGTGTGTGTGTGTGTATGTGTGTTTGTGTGTCAGTATGTCTAAGTATTAGGAGACTGTTCACACTCAGTACACTTCACATTGCCCTACTGCCCAAGATCTGCTGCTGTCATTCACCTTAGAAGTACCACTGGACACCTATCATGCCTATAAGCTCTGTAGCACATGTGATAACTATGTAACACTATAGTACAAATAACTAGATAGGTAGGGGTTCTGATCTCAATACTGGCAAGTGTGTGTATGTGTGTGTGTGTGAGACAGTTGTCTGTGCGAGAGTGAGGGAGTGTGTGAGTGTTTTTGTTTGTTTGTAGGTGAAACAATTTTAGGCCAGTCCCACACACTAAACTTCTCAGATCCCCACTTTGTCAGTCCTGCTGATGTCATTCCCCTTATCAGCACCTTTGGCCAGTTGTCAGACCAGAAAGCTCCATAACATGTACGATAACTGTGTAATACTATAGTACAAATCACTAGATTAGCAGGGGTTCTACTCTTAGATCTAGTAAATGTGTATGTGGGTACATAAGTGTGTGTATGTTTGTAAGAAGAAGTATTTTGATATGTTTCCCACACAGTGCCCTACTTTATCAGTCCTGCTGATGTCATTCCCCTTATCAGCACCTTTGGTCAGTTGTCAGCCCAGTAGGCTCCATAGTGCATGTGATAACTATGTAACACTATAGTACAAATCACTAGATAGACAGGAGTTCTACTCTCAGATCCAGTAAATGTGTATGTGGGGTGCATAAGTGTGTATATGTTTGTAAGAAGAAGTATTTTGATAAGTTTCATACCCAGTGCCCTACTTTATCAGTCCTGCTGATGTCATTCCCCTTATCAGCACCTTTGGCCAGTTGTTAACCCAGTAAGCTCTGTAGCGCATGTGATAACTGTGTAAAAATATAGTACAAATCACTAGGTAGACAGGAGTTCTACTCTCAATACTGGCAAGTAAGTGTGTGTGTGTGTGTGTGTGTGTGTGTGTGTGTGTGTGTGTGTGTGTGTGTGTATGTGTGTGTGTGTGAGAATCATATCGTGTGTGGGTTATACCATTTTGAGTTGTGTACCACCCTGTACACTTCCCATCACCCTACTTTACAAGGCCTGCTGATGTCATTCACCTTAGAAGTACCTTGAGACAAGGTGAATTCATATAATCTCTGTGGTGCATCTGATAACTGCATAACACTACAGTAGAAATGACTAGGTAGCTAGGGGTTCTAATCTCAAAACTGGCAAGTGTGTGTGTGTGTGTGTGTGTGTGTGTGTGTGTGTGTGTGTGTGTGTGTGTGTGTGTGTGTGTGTGTGTGTGAATCATATTGTGTGTGGGTTATACCATTTTGAATTGTGCACCATCCTGTACACTTCTCATCACCCTACTTTACAAGGCCTGCAGATGTCATTCCCCTTATCAGCCTTTTGGCCAGTTGTCGGCCCAGTAAGCCTGCAGTGCATGCAATAACTGTGTAACAATATATCACTAGATAGGCAGCAGTTCTAATCTCAATACTGGCAAGTGTGTGTGTGTGTGTGTGTGTGTGTGTGTGTGTGTGTGTGTGTGTGTGTGTGTGTGTGTGTGTATGTGTGTGTGTGTGTTCATGCGAGAATCATATTGTGTGTGGGTTATACCATTTTGAGTTGTGTACCACCCTGTATACTTCCCATCACCCTACTTTACAAGGCCTGATGATGCCACTCACCTTAGAAGTACCTTGGGACAAGGTGAAAACATATAAGCTCAGTGGCACATCTGATAACTTCATACCACTATAGTAGAAATAACTAGATATATAGGTGTTCTAATCTCAATACTGGCAACTGTGTTTGTACATGTGTTTGGGTGAGAATCATATCCTGTGTGGGTAATACCATTTTGATGTGTGCACCATCCATGCCTGTTTACCACCTCCCAATGACATTACTATATATAGCGTGTTAGTGGCATCTGCCTCACATGCAGCATGTTAAACAGTTGTACAGGCCATACTAGTTATCTGTACAGATGTCTATGGAATATCTGGATGTTTGCAACCTATATGTGGTTTGTGTCCCCCAACAATGGCCATGTATGTGATATTGTTGTCTGATAGGTAACAGTTAGTGTACTGACACACATGCCAGCATCAGATATCATACCTGACTGAAACATCATCCTGATACAACGTCTGTTACCCTATCACTTGTCCAGGCTTGTAGGAGCAATAGATAACTCCAGTTGCTATTTCTGACTATGAAGGCATTCACAACATTACGTGTCAAAAGAGGTAGTGGGTTATGTCTCATGCATATAATCTATGTGGGGCATGCCATGTGTATGTAACACTATAGTGCATTAAAGTGGATATGTATGTTTACGAATCTGTCTATTGCCAACTGTGTTTGTGTTACTGTATGCACATCCCCTGTGTCACTCTTTACTGTGTGTATGCAAAAGATATACCATTTTGTCTCCCTGTTCCACCCTGTGAACTCAGGAATACATGCCACAAACCTGTCATACACAGTACCATGCATGCCCTCACCAACTGCTTCAGGGTTGAGTGTATGGGAAAGAAATGGCAGGGGCAACAGGTGCTGACATGTGAATCTGTTGCGGTCAATATAATGGTTAAGCTGGTGAGGGACCTATAGACAGTACTCCAGTAACCTGTTCTGTATGTATGAGCCTGTGCTACTACACAACACTGAGGCGATATGTCTGAAGGCTACCTATCTGTGACAAGGGGTATGTACGCAAGGTCACACTGTCTGACAACAGTGTCCATCACACACTGTTGCATGCATACAGACCTGGTATACATACATATAAAGCTGTACCATGGGCTATGAAATGGTCGGTGTATCTCCACTCTGCCATACCTCATGTTGGTAATGTCTGCAGGGCCACAGTCTGCAGGCACACAGACACCTGGAACACAAACAGAATACAGCATGTCAGACTACATTCAGCCAGTGGTATTAACAGCAATAATGCATCCTGGCTAATAAGGTACATACACCTTCATGTGTACCCATAACAAATGCAAGCAGACAGCACCTTACACAGCATTACATAGCTACACTGTACTATAATTATCCTGTGCATCAGACCCATATTAGCCTGTCCCTGCATCGATGGTATGGATGACAGGGATGTGGCACAGATATCATCATATGCACAGGGTGTGTTGTGGGTTTACCAGAGGCCTAGGTTGGGCCATACAGTTGACATCCATGTGTGTGTGTTTGGAGGGGTATCCTATAGCTGGGCTGTGCAGAGGTGCTGTGTGTGTCTGGAGGTGACCTGCCTGTGATACAGATATGTGTGTGTGTGTGTGTGTGTGTGTGTGTGTGTGTGTGTGTGTGTATGTATGCACACAGTCATGCCATGTGGTTGCCCTATACAGGGGTATGTTGGACAGCTGTGGACTGTACATGGCAGCGTGTCCAGTTTACTGTCTCTGGCCATGGACGTGGGAACTGGTCCTGCCAGGGGTCTCACTGACACCACCAGGCCCAAGGCCAGATGCAGTACTGCTTCCTGATGGTGACTGCTGTCTGCTGGATCTGTGTCCCTGATGGGACCGGCCAGGACTACATGCCTATGGCCTTCTCCATTGTGATGTGGACAGCAACACCCCTTCGGTAGTGCTGGTGTCACTGCCACTATGGAAGTATGAAAGTGCCTGGCCCTGTAGACTCTCAGCTGATGTTGGTGCTGACCTACATCCATGTGGCCGACACCCATCTCCCACCACATGCTCTAGCACAGATATGCCACGGTCGAGGATTGTCAAGAGCTCAACCCACTGTCTATTCATGACCTCAGTATTTTGGTGTGTGACCTTAACAAGGTCACGTATGTCACCACGTAAATCAGGAAGAGTTGCATCCAACACCCTGAGTATTTGTCTGGTGTTGCATTTACTACATGCCTGTGCATCCATGACAGCCCAAAACATGCATCTGGTGACACCTGCTGTGCCACTTGCGACAGCGGCTTGATGAGCAACAGTCCTCCTGTGAGCACCCCTGTCCATCCGCCTGTGTGGGACCTCACCTGCACTCTGGCTATGGCCATTGTCTACACTCACACCTGCCATAATCACCACACTAGCCTGTTCCATGCCACCACCTGCCAATTGTCCATCATCTGTGGCAGCTGGGGATCCGGCATGTGTGGGCATTGTGACTGTGTGCAGGGACATTGTGGATGACTGTGGGATGCCAACCGATGGCACAGATTCAGCCCCTGACAACACCACCTGTGCCTGACAATGACCATCATCATTGCCAGAGTCTGCAGAGACACTGACATCAGATTCTGAGTGGGAGGGACCACGACCAGCATGACCACCTGTGGGGGAAAGACAACATATGTAAATTAATACCTGCACTATACCGTTTGCTGCTACACACACACATATGCACATGCACACACATGCACACACGCACAAAACACACACCACACACACACACACACACACACACACACACACACACACACACACACACACGCAGACACACACATACAGGTGAGGTGGCAGACAGGCATTACACAGACCTCACAAAAGCCAACTGGTGACATTCACAATGCAGTCAGACCACTACATACACACCCTGGACAGGCCCTCAACATCATGCAGTGCAGCCCTTTCCAGTTAATGTTACTACATATATACATCTCTGTGATATGTGAGTAGTGTTAGTAGGTGATGGGCCTTCAAGTAGCACACACTGCACCCATGTACACATAATTGCTGTTCAACTTTATAGCACAGTGGCAACTCCTACAGAACATGCCTCTTGACTGTGCAGAGTGTCGCTGAATGTCTACACGTGTGGTTCATATTTCTGTCCTGTTTGTCATAAATCCTGTGTTTGTCTGACACATTACTGGGATGATATGAGGACTGGTGTTACTAATTAATGACATATTTTGAGTTTCACACTTCAAAACCTGCAGTACATGTATGTTACAACAGAACCAGCTACACTAACAACCTTCTAATCTTACAGTGGATATTATAAGTGTAACATGCCAAGTTTGTCTGATATATAACATGAGACCACAGAAATCATGTGATAATATTTCCCACCTTTTTAATGTAAACTATAACCTGTGCAATCCAATTGAAGAACAAACACATCGGTTAGGGGTAATGTAGAAGTTGAAATACGTAAAATAGGCTGGTTGCATGACTGTGCACACCCTTACAGTAATACTTTGTTAAAGCACCTTTTGATTTGATAATAGCAGCCAGTCCTCTTGGGAAGGTGTGTATTAGCATGGCAAATCTCAACTTAGCAATATTTGTACAGTCTCCCTTGCAGAAGCCCTACAACTCTGTCAGATTACAAGGGCATCCCTTCTGCACAGGCCTCTTCAGGGCACCTCACAGATTTTTTATTGGATGTATGTATGGACTGTGGCGGGGCCATTCCAAAACATTGATTGTCTTCTGGTGAAGACATTCTTTTTTGGATTTTCATGTATGGTATGGGTCATTGTTGTGTGGAAAAGTGTAAGTCCTCTCCATCCACAGCTTTCCAGCAGACACATGAAGATATTGGGCCAAAAAGGATTGGTATTTTGAACTGTTCCTAATCCCCTCCACCTTGGCTAAAGGCCCAATTCCAGCTTATGAATAGCAACCCCAAAGCAGGACACTGCCATCACCATGCTTCACTATGGGGATAGTGTTCTTTTGGTGATGCACAGTGTTGTTATTGTGCCAAACAAACCTTTTGGTATTGTGGCCAAATAGTGCAACCTTGGTCTCATTACACCCTAACACATTTCCCCACATGCTTTTGGGAGACCTGATGTATTTTTCCTGAGAAATTGTATGTTGTTCTGTGTGTGAGAAGGCTTCCATCTTCCAAACCTACCCCATAGGCCAGACATGTGGAGAATACGTGAGATTGTTGTCATATGTAGTACACAACTGGTACTTGACAGGGATTCCTGCAACTCCTGTAGTGTTGCTGTAGGTCTCCTGGCCACCTCCCTGACCAGTTTGAGTCTTGTCTTTTCCACACATTTGGAGAGATGTCCAGTTCTTTGCAATGTCACTGTTGCCCCATATTTCCATCACCATTTGATGACTGTGTTCCATGGTATATGCAATGCTCTGGAAATGTGTATGTACCCTTCCCTGGGCTGATACCTTTCACAAATGAGATCCCTTTGCTGCTTTGTAAGTTGTATGTGAACTATGGCTGTTGCTGTAGCAGGCAAGTAAATGTATGATAATCCTGGTAGGACAGCTGACCGTTATTTCCTGTTAATCAAAGAGTCTCTGTAATTGATGGCAGGTGTGTACCCAAGAAGACGTAATGTTGTAATAATAGGGACAGCATGTAAGTAAAGCTGCTTCAACACAGTATTAGCTTTAGCCTGTGCACACGTATGCATCTAGCGTCTTGTAAGTCTTTTATGTGTCATAATTGTTCCCCTAACAGATTTGTTTGTTTTACAATGAAATTGTATAGGTTATAGGTCACATGGAAGGTTGCAAGGGTTTGGAAATGTTTTAATGTGCTCTCATTGTTATATATCACAAATACCTGGCATTCTAACAGGTGTGTGTACACCATTTATATGCACTGTATAACACTAATTTATAACATATGTCCCTAGTTTTGGGCCTTAGTCCCCCCCATTTTTTCAGACTTTGTCCTGATATCTTGCAATGACAGGTTGTGAGGTATGCTACAGATATGTGACATCTCCTGCGAATAGGCCCCTGTGATGATAACTGTGATGCAATGCAATTAACCCCATCACAAATGAACATGCAGATATTGCAAAATGGCTGAGAGTAACAGTTGTGTGCATGGTCACATGCATGACCTTAACACGCATGGGGTACTGGTGAGCCACAACAGGGAAATCCCATACTCACTGGCTTCAGGCTGCTGTCCCACATCCAGACCAGAGGGAAATATGTAGTTGTGGGGAAGAGGTATTGTCAGCAGACTCACATTTGGCATTGGTACAAGATGAATGCTACATTTCTGCACAGGTACAGTACAAGTTATGATAATACAAAATTTGCTGTCCTTCACCATAAATGTGCACTTGTGTGCATTACTAAACCCCACACACAAATGCAGTTTGAATTGACATATGCATCTAGATACTCTATAGAAGACAGTATGACTGCTACATGATTAAATTGATGTGCACTGTGTGGCCTTACCTGGATGCTCCTCGCTTGTTGCCTGGGTGCCACCCACCTCTACGACTTGTGTTTCATGTGTTGGCTGTTGTGTGAGGGCTGCAGCAAGATTGGCAAGGAGCTCCTCTGTTGCCATAAGTGGGGACTGTGTGGCTGGATCCCCACCTGTAGCAGTATGGTCCTTGGCCACTGCAGCAGCCCTTTGCCGGGCATGATGTATCAGGTCAGTTGCCGGATGCCTGACCTGATCATATGTGCGGCCATGGTGGCCCAAGGTGTTAACTCTGTGGACAAGGTCATCCCACAGGGCAGTCCGCTCTCACAGATTTTGTCAGCTATGACCGAACAGCTCTGGATGGTGCTGGATTATCGCATCAGTGATAGCTGCATTCTCCACTGCAGTATACGCTGGCTGACACTGTATGCCACCTGGAAGACTTAAACAGGGAAACACATAACAGGACCTCAGACATTGTCCACAGTTATTTACAGAGCCAGCACATCAATATTGCCTATCATTAGCCACCACTTACAACTACATCATTCCCCTGTCATCTATCAGCACAGTATGAACCTGCATTGCACTCCTAGTCCTGATGTTTCATGTTCCCCCCAATGAGGACCAGTACATTGTATAAACCACCATTTATCATTCACATTTGTGTAGAGGGATGACATTGGCTGTCTTCCTTGCAGATGGGATGTCAATGGTGCTCAGGCTTTGCTTACATACAGTGTGTAATGGAGCTGGAAGCATATTCCTGAGTTCATGTAGGATGCAGACAGGAATGTTATCAGGTCCCATGGAGGCTTGCTTTTGTTGACTTTGATTAGGCAGGATGCACCTGCTCCCTGATGATGAGGGGGAGGGTGCGGGTGCTGTGCATATCCACCTATACTGATGGTGAGCTGGGGGGTGATGTTTGCCATACACCTGTCTGCAGCAGATTGGCTATATCTATGGTGTGTGTGTATGTGGTGTGATTGCCCACCATTATAGGGTGGGTTGGGTTGTTGCCTCTGAGATTGCAGACATATGTGAAGATGGCCTTGTGATTGTCCTTGGTGGATGTGTCCAATTTTACTCATAGTTAGCCTTACAATAATCCACCTGTGACCTTATATGCTCGTTCAGACAAAGGTTGACTTACTGCCAAGTTGGTGCCTGCTCGTACTTTGTCCTGTACAGCCAATATAGTGACCAATTATGTAGTTTGTGTATTGCTGCTGTCCAGCAAAGGGGATTACTCTACTTTGGCGGAGACAGGTTTTACAAGTAAAGTATTGCTGAGTCCATACAGCTATGTAGGTGGTCATATAGTTCTTTGTAGTAGGCATGGACACCAGGTCATAACACAGTTGGACACCTCTCCAATTTCAACCTGATAATTATATTTATTATAGTACCCATGTCTGTGTCAGGTCAATGCAGCACCCAGTAGCTGTAGAAAACTAACTCTGTTGGATGCACAAAAACTAAGATTACACATGTGTACAACATGTAGAGCTTATTTACCTGACGTTTTGCATCCCATGTCTGTTATGAGGCAGCCGCACCTACTAATACATACATGTGCACAGGTAATACCTGATATACATTTCTGTTCTATGTCAGTATGGCACACTGCATTTACACTCTTGCTGCTCAGTCATTCCTGTCAATCTGTTAGAGCAGGACATCTGTAGGATGCCACACATACATGGGGGGTGATGGGTCTACATTCTTGACACTTTCGTAATATTGCTGCAACACACTTAAGTCATTTGATAGCACAGTAGCCTTTGCATTCACAGACATACCCTGGAGGATGTCTGATGCTTATATGGCAGGAAGAGAGGAGAAAGGCTAGGAGTGTGGTAGTGAGGGTAGGAACTTTTAATATTGGCGGTATGACTGCTATGGGGACAGATGTAGCTGATATGATGGGCAGAAGGAAGGTTGATATATTGTGTGTGCAAGAGACCAGATGTAAAGGGGTTAAGGCTAGGTGTATCAGAGTCGGGTCTGAATTGTTCTATCATGGTGTGGATGGGAGGAGAAATGGTGTAGGGGTTATCCTGAAGGAAAAGTATGCCGAGTGTTTTTGGAGGTGAAAAGAGTGTCGGATAGAGTGATGTTTATGAAGCTGGAAATTGATGGTTTAATGATGACTGTTGTTAGTGCATATAGGTTCATAGTTTCATAGGTAGGTACTAGGCTATCAGCCCAAGGGCCTAAGTAAGCCTAGCCAACAATGTTCCCTGGCTTACGCCACCCAAGAAAGTTAATTTCCTGTGCCCCTGTCAAGCAGAGCCACAGAAGTGATCCCTGGGGTGTATTTCTTATTTCCCATATACTCATCAAGATTTTTCTTGAAGAGTGCTAATGAGGAATTTTGCTTGACATAGATGGGTAGCATGTTCCAGAGTATAGGACGTCTCTGTGACAAGAATCTATCCCTCCAGCATGTCTTGTTTATTGTGGTGATAAGGTTTAGGTCCCTATAGCGTGTAGCTCGGAGGGATTGGGATTTCTTTAGGTGTAGCATGTCCAGCAGCTCTGGGTTTAACATAGCTTTATATGTTAGGCAGAGATCTCCTCGAAGTAGGTGATATGCTACAGAGTAAAGCTGGAGTTTTTTCAGACGATCAGTGTAGGGCATCTGTTTGAGGCCAGTTGTCCTCTTTGTGAGGTACTTCTGTGGCCTTTCCAACTGCTGCAGATGCCTTGTGAGGTACATTCCAAAAGGGGCGTTGTACTCTATAATGGGTCTAATGAGTGCAGAATAGTGGGGAGCAATGACCTCTTTTTTCCTGGATGAGAATCCTTTTGTGATGAGGTGTGCCACATAGAAGGATTTCCTGACTACTGTGGCAATGTGATTATTAAAGGAGAAACTACTGTCCACCTGGGTCCCAAGGTCTCTTAACACACATTCGGCATTAAGTAGACTGCCATTTATGTGGTAGTTCAGGGGATGACAATGCACTTTTTGACATTGAGCTTGAGGCCATGCCTTTGACACCAGGCATCTGTCTCAGTGAGGCCCTTCTGTAGGATGTCCACATCATTTGCGGACTCAACTATGGCTCCTAGTTTGCAGTCATCTGCAAAATTCATTAGCCAGAGGCCTTCTGTGTTAGCCTGTGCTTCAGAGAAGTAGATACCAAACAGGAGAGGTCCCAGGACTGAACCCTGTGGTACTCCACTTGTCACTGGTTTGAAGTCAGATTTGGGGTCTGCACCTTTTAAAGTGTGGGTTCTGTCAGTGAGCCAGTTGGCAAACTATCTTGTGACATAGGGATTTATACTTAGTTTAGTGAGTTTAGCTATAATTCCAGAATGAGGGATGGTGTTGAAAGCCTTGGTGAGGTCAAGATAGGCTGTGTGAACCACCGTACACTCGTCTATTGCTTTGGTGACTGCCTCAAAAAAGTTGATCAGGTTCAGAAGGCATGATCTGCCTTTCACAAACCTGAACTGGGTGGGGTCTAGAGTTTGGAGGTTACCAATGTCTTTGTTTATGAGTTCCATGATGATACATTCCATGGCCTTGCAGACCAGGCTTGTCAGACTAATAGGGTGATAGTTCCCAGGATCAGTGGTGGCTTCCCCTTTGTGGAGTGGGATAACTGTTGCTGTGCGCCATTCAGTGGGCACAAAGTGGGCACAAAGCCTGACATGAGACTATGATTGAACATGGTGCTTAGGTGGGGAGCCAGTTTGTTCTGAAGTTCATGTAAACGCAGCCTGGGATGTTGTCCAGTCTCATGGATGCTGTGTTTATGGTTTTAGAGAGTGCAGCTTTTACCTGCATAGATGTGATTACAGGGACTCTGGGTGAGAGGGGGGTAAAGTTAGCACTGAACCTATATGCCAGGACGTTGGCAATATCAGTTGGTTCTGTAATATTTGTACTGTTGTGTTGTAACACAGAGCAGATCTGGGTGTTGCCATTGAGATTCTTGACATAGTTATGGAATGCTTTGTGGTTGCCCTTAGAATCAGTGGTGATTTTGTTTTCATAGCTAGCTTTGGAGGATCTTATAAGGGATCTCAGCTTCTTACTGAGACTGATCAGGGAGCTCCTCCACTCATGGGATTTTACTCTCTTTTGCAACAGTTTCTTCCTTCTGTTATAGAGTTTGTTAATGGCAGGGGACCACCAGATTGGCTTCCTTTTTTTGGAGGATAGCATCTTGGTTCTGTTTGGGATAGCACAATCCATGCACTCGTGTAAGTGCTTATAGAGTGCATTTGTGTAGGATTCAGCAGTCATAACTGTATTGTCCATCTGCATGGGTGTCATGAAGTGTGACACTTTTGTCTTAAGAAGCATGAAGTTGGCTTTGGAGAAATTTTTTACTGGGGTTTCCTTAATGGTGGGTGGGGGCGGGATGCAGATATCTAGGGTGATTAGCTTATGGTCGTATCTGACCAATGAGGAGTTGACTTCAGGTGTGTAACACCGGTCACTCATGCTGGTAATGACTAGGTCTAGGATATTGTTGTCCCTGGTGGGGGTGTGGATAAGTTGACCCAGGGCATTGGAATTTATGAATTCCAGAAAGCGTTGAGCGAAGGAGTTGGCACACAAGTAGTTTTCCCAGTTAATGGTGGGGTAGTTGAAATTGCCCATTATTAGGGTGTTTAGTTGAACCCTAATATTTTCCATTATATCAAGAAAAGAGGAGTCGGAATCCTGGGGCATGGTGGGGGATCTATAGCAAGCTACAATTTGGATTGCAGTTTTTCCCAGAGTTAGTTGCACTTGGATAACCTTGGATGCATTATGCTGTGCAACTAGCCTGGAGGTGTGGATATTCTTAATGAATATGGACACACCTCCACCTTTGGTGTTCTGGTCCAGGTTAGATGGCCGAAATGTTTGCTATGAGTTATAGCCTGGTAATGCAGGGGTGCTCTCTAGAGCCTTGAACCAGGTCTCAGTCACTGCACAGATATCAATGTTCACCATTTTAAGGAGTGCCTCGAGTGAGTGCATTTTGAGATTTAGACTTCTAGCATTGAGTAGCATTACCCTCAGTTTTTGCTTGCTTGTTCCTGTTACAGTGGTAAATTTGTCATTTGAACCTTGCCTAAAAAAGGCACTATAGGGGCAGCAAGACCCTTAGCCAATATCCGGAATCCCAGGGGCAACAGGTGCAGGCCATCTCTGGAAAAGCATTGTGGTCTGTCGACCATGCCGTTCCAGGCAGACAGATACTGGATCCCTTTGAATGACACCAGAAGCTTAGCCAATTGTTGAAGTCAATCATTTTGTCCTTGTACTGCAGTATCATTCTGGACAATGGCAGGATGCGACTCAGGGCTAGGGTCATACTTGCCTGTGCTACAAGATCGGAGAGCTCTTCCATGTCTCTTTTCATGTAATCCAGGGAGGTACATCTAAGGTCATTCATACCAACATGGACAATGACAGAGGCATATTTGTACTTGTTGTGGAGTGACCTGAGTGCATGGGGGTAGCTACATTCAGTGATTTCCTGTCCTTGCATATTTAAACTGGTGCATGTGAAATAATTCCTGCTTTAAAACTTCAGCTTGGCAAGCTAAGAACTTGGTTATATTCAACTGGACGTATAAGAGAATTTAAGTACCTTTTAATGCACTTTTTCTTTTAAAAAATACAGTATTTAAATTGATTTAAACTGTGTATGAAGGAGTGTTGAAGGAATTTTTAACTGGTTATTCTGCTCTTCAGTAACTTGAACTAAAAGCTAGTGTTGGCTGAATTTTGTTATTTGCTAGTAATTACAGGTGTGGGGTAGCCACATTCAGTGATTTCCTGTCCTTGCATATTTAAACTGGTGCATGTGAAATAATTCCTGCTTTAAAACTTCAGCTTGGCAAGCTAAGAACTTGGTTATATTCAACTGGACGTATAAGAGAATTTAAGTACCTTTTATGCACTTTTTCTTTTAAAAATACAGTATTTAAATTGATTTAAACTGTGTATGAAGGAGTGTTGAAGGAATTTTTAACTGGTTATTCTGCTCTTCAGTAACTTGAACTAAAAGCTAGTGTTGGCTGAATTTTGTTATTTGCTAGTAATTACAGGTGTGGGGGTAGCCACATTCAGTGATTTCCTGTCCTTGCATATTTAAACTGGTGCATGTGAAATAATTCCTGCTTTAAAACTTCAGCTTGGCAAGCTAAGAACTTGGTTATATTCAACTGGACGTATAAGAGAATTTAAGTACCTTTTATGCACTTTTTCTTTTAAAAATACAGTATTTAAATTGATTTAAACTGTGTATGAAGGAGTGTTGAAGGAATTTTTAACTGGTTATTCTGCTCTTCAGTAACTTGAACTAAAAGCTAGTGTTGGCTGAATTTTGTTATTTGCTAGTAACTACAGGTGTGGGGTAGCCACATTCAGTGATTTCCTGTCCTTGCATATTTAAACTGGTGCATGTGAAATAATTCCTGCTTTAAAACTTCAGCTTGGCAAGCTAAGAACTTGGTTATATTCAACTGGACGTATAAGAGAATTTAAGTACCTTTTATGCACTTTTCTTTTAAAAATACAGTATTTAAATTGATTTAAACTGTGTATGAAGGAGTGTTGAAGGAATTTTTAACTGGTTATTCTGCTCTTCAGTAACTTGAACTAAAAGCTAGTGTTGGCTGAATTTTGTTATTTGCTAGTAATTACAGGTGTGGGGGTAGCCACATTCAGTGATTTCCTGTCCTTGCATATTTAAACTGGTGCATGTGAAATAATTCCTGCTTTAAAACTTCAGCTTGGCAAGCTAAGAACTTGGTTATATTCAACTGGACGTATAAGAGAATTTAAGTACCTTTTTATGCACTTTTTCTTTTAAAAAATACAGTATTTAAATTGATTTAAACTGTGTATGAAGGAGTGTTGAAGGAATTTTTAACTGGTTATTCTGCTCTTCAGTTATTCCCACCCACCCGCCCTGTTTTTGTTTTGGTGTTAATCTTGTTAATCTTAGTGGCATTGAAACTGCCCGCCCCTCAGCCTGCCTCTGGGCCCATCTCATTTACTCACTCAACTGAGTGCAGTGAGATCATATTCTGATTTCAGGCACTCCTACTGTGTACAAAGAGAGCATCTGGGCTACCCCCACCTGTAGCTTGTTTTTTTTTTCTTGTAACTAGCCAGTTTTCTAGTTTCAGCACTCAAATCTGTTTCTTTGATCTCAGCACTTGTTCAGAAAAAAAAAAAAAAAAAAAAAAAAATTTCATCTGCTTTTACTGTACTTGTGTTTTTACCTACTTCTTTTTACTTTTGCATCATCTTAAAATACTCAATTGTATTTATTACTGCTTGGTGTAACTCATTCTAAGCCTTTTGGTTTAAACACTTGGGCTTCGGACCAGTTAGTTGTTTTGCACTGAGAGGTTTGTGGTCTGCACTGTTGTGGCAGAACAGGTAGCTTACATCCTTCTAGGTTGAGAACTGCTGATTGAGGGCTCAGTGTCTGTTATTCTAAAAGTGTATTAATTCTGGTTTAAGCACTTGGGCTTTCAAGCCAGTTATTTTACATTAAGAGGGTTCGTGGTCTGCACTCTTGTGGGAGGAGAGGCTGGACTCTGCCCTTCTGAGCTGGGAATTTCTGGTTAAAGGCTTATAGTGCATGCATATCTGAACTGTTTCTTACTGAAGTTGGTGCCTTGTTTGCTGTGGCATAGACTGGATTCGGGCCTGCTGGATCTAGCTTTGTTTGTGTAACTTGAGCACTAATCCAGACATTCTCTAAAGTATTCAATGGTATTTATTACTGCTTGGTTGTAACTTGATTAAAGTGTAGCTATCATTCAAGTCTTTTGGATTAAGCACTTGGGCTTCAGACCAGTTGTTTTACATTAGGAAGGTTTGTGGCAAGCACTGTGGTGGCAGGACAGGTAGCTTTCATCCTTCTAAGTTGGGAACTGCTGATTGAGAGCCCAGTGTCCAAGTGTATTAGTTCTGGTTTAGGCACTTGGGCTTCAGGCCAGTTATTTTACATTAAGAAGGTTCGTGGACTGCACTCTTGTGGGAGAAGAGGCTGGACTCTGCCCTTCTGAGCTGGGAATTTTCTGGTTAAAGGTTTATAGTGCCTGAATATTTGAACTGTATCTTACTGAAATTGGTTCACCTTGTTTGCTCTAGCATAGACTAGATCCAGGCCTACTGAATCTAGCTTTGTTTATATACTTGTTGTTTGTTTGCTTGTTATTTCCCTGGAAGCTAATTCACCTAATACGCAACTTCTCAGCTTCTGTGGATCACTAGTGATATCTGCATTGCTTACTGTACTTATTTCCTTGTTTCACTTGAAAGAAAGTTACTGTTTGTCGTTTTGCATTTAGTTACTTGTATCACATTGCACTCAAGTTACCTGGCACTTGCTCACTAAAGCAATTATATAAGTCAGCACTAAAATTAAAAGCACTACACCCTCACTCCCCACTGGCCCTTGTTTTCAATTAAGGATTTCCCAATATTATTCTAGCATGTCCAAAGGTCAGTTGTCAATCTCCTCTCCGGTCCAGCTGGTGAATCTGGGAATCTTGAGGCAATGTTATAACTGCCTCATGTACACAGACAACCCTCTCCTCCTCCCACATAACACAAATACTTGCGAGATGCAGCTATTTAGCCAAACTGGAGGCTGAGCTCTCTCAACTCAGGACTGGCAAGACCAGACAGGAGGAGAAGGCAACTACACACACCACAAAACCAGCCTCACATAATGCTACCACTCCACTGAATCAAACACATAAACACACAAAGACATACTGGAGGCTCTGAGTAAAAATTTACCTAAACAGCAGAGGCCTCCAAAGCAGACACCCAAACAACTGCTACCTCAAGACACCCCACAAGCAACACATAAACCAAAAAGCAGTGTGCAAAGCAGTCACAGCCCTTAAGGCCAAATACAGCACCAAACATACTTGTCATAGGTGACTCCATAGTCAGACACACTGACGCCCCACTCACCAGGCTGAACAAGGAGAGGGTCACAGTAAGCTGCCTATCGGGCTAGAATCCGCCACATAACACAAGCACTGGGTCACTCCACAGCAAGTACAAATATGACACAGTCATTGTCCATGCTGGTGTGAACGACCTGAGACATACCTCCCTGGACTGCATGAAAAGAGACATAGAGGAGCTCTCTGATTATGTAGCCCAGGCAGGTATGACCCTAACCCTGAGCAGTATCCTTCCTTCACCAAGAATGATGCCACAATATAGAGACAAGATGATCAGCTTTAACAATTGGCTTAATGTCTGGTGTCATTCAAAGGGGATCCAGTGTCTGTCTGCCTGGGATGACATGCTTGACAAGCCACGCTGCTTCAAGGGACGGCTTGCACCTGTCACCCTGGGATTCCGGATATTGGCTAAGGCTCTTGCCACCCCATAGTGCCTTTTTAGGCAAGGCTCAAATTCTAAACCTACCACCCTAGAAAACAAAAATGGGAAGAAATTGAGGGTAATGCTGCTCAATGCCAGAAGTCTAAATCTCAAAATGCACGCACTCGAGGCCCTTCTCAGTATGGAGAACATCGATGTCTGTGCTGTAACTGAAACCTGGTTCAAGGCTCCTGAGAGCACCCGGCACTATTAGGTTTTACCTCATATCATGCGTTCCGGCCCCAAAACCCGGACCACTCCACAAAAGGAGGGGTGTATCCATATTCATAAAGGATACTCACACCTCCAGGTTGGTGGCAACGCATGAAGCTTGAAACCATCCAGGTGCAACTAACAATAGGCAAAACTGCTCTACAAATTGTAGCATGCTACAGGCCACCCTCTCAAACTCAGGAACCCCACACAGCCTTCCTGAAGACACTGGAGGGTATAAATGTATCTCCAAACACCATCATATTGGGTGACTTCAACTACCCGAATATAGACTGGGAACATTACTCAAGCCCTAACTTTCTAGCCCAACGGTTCCTGGAGTTCATAAATTCAAATGCCATGGAACAGCTAGTCACTGTTCCCACGAGAGGAGAAAATATACTAGATCTCATTGTCACAAACATGGGGACAAAATGCTCCACACCGAAGTATATCCCTCATTGGTGAGATCTGATCATAAACTAATCTCACTGGAAATCCACATCCCGCCCCCACCCCAAACAAAAGACCATAGTGAAGAACTTCTCTAAAGCAAACTTCACACTACTCAAGACTGGTGTAGTATCCTTCAAGGCCCCTGAGTCAGAGGAAACCACAACCCAAGCTGCGGAAGCCCTTACAAATGCCTTCTATGAACACCTCCAGGACTGCATGGATCAGGCAATCCCAAATAAAACCAAGACTCTTTCCACAAAGGGCAAACGTCCAGTCTGGTGGACCCCAGCCATTAACAAACTTTACAATAAGAGGAGAAAGCTATTACATGATAGAACAAAATCCATAAAAGGGAAGTCACCCCTGATCATTATTAGTAAAAAATACGAGCACTCATAAAATCAACTAAGGCCAATTTTGAGAGAAAAATTGCCATGGATTCAAAGGACAATCATAAGGCCTTTTTCAGCTATGTTAGGAACCTGGGTGGAAACTCACAGATATGCTCAGAATTAGTCCAAAATGATACAAAAATCACTGAACCCACAGACATTGCCAACATACTGGCAGACAGGTTCAGTGCAAACTTCACCCCTCTCCCCTAAAGGAGAGATAACTATCCCAGCCGAGTGTAGCCTCCCGGACATCTCAAATGCGCAGGTGAAAGCTGCTCTCTAAAGCTAAAAACACAGCATCAATGGGACCGGATGGTGTCCCCGGCTGTGTGCTACACGAGCTAAATGAGGAATTAAACCCGCACATAAGGCAGCTGTTTAATCTCAGCCTTACCACAGGATACGTGCCCAAGGAGTGGCGACGGCAACTGTGGTCCCACTCCACAAAGGTGGCGCCTCACGGACCCTGGTAATTACCGCCCATAAGCTTAACAAGTCTAGTCTGCAAAGCTATGGAGAGGATCATAATGGAGCTCATAAACAAAGATATAGGGGACTTGCAGACATTGGACCCGACCCAGTTTGGCTTTGTCAAGGGAAGATCATGCCTTTTGAACTTGGTCGACTTCTTGAAATAGTCACCAAGGCCATTGATGAGGAAAGGCAGTCCATACAGCCTACCTTGACCTTGCAAAGGCTTTGACACAATACCCCACTCGGGTATTGTAGAAAAACTTACCAGCTTAAATGTAAACCCATATGTCACAAGATGGGTTGCAAACTGGCTTAAGGACAGAACCCACAGGGTTAGAGTTGCTGGCGCTGTGTCAGACTCCAAGCCGGTCACAAGTGGTGTCCCACAGGGCTCGGTCCTTGGCCCCTATTGTTTGGCATCTACTTCTCAGAAGTACAGGCCAACATGGGAGGACTTTGGCTGACAAAGTTTGCAGATGACTGCAAACTGGGCGCCATAGTGGAAAGTGCATCGGACACTGATATCCTTCAGAAGGGACTCACGGAAACAGATAGCTGGTGCCAGAGCCATGGCCTGAAGTTAAACGCCAAAAATGTATAGTCATACCCTTCGGGAAAAACAAGCTAACCCCAAGCTACCATATAGGTGGCAATCCACTAAGCACAGAAGAGGTTATCAGGGACCTGGGGACCCAGGTTGACAGTGGCCTTTCTTTGACACTCACATTGCTAAAGTGGTTAGAAAGACCTTCTACATTGCCCACCTGATCATGAAGGGATTCACATCCAGATCTAGTGAGGTCATTGTTCCCCTGTACTCTTCACTTATCAGACCAATGATCGAGTACAATGCCCCATTCGGGATGTATCTCACCCGACATCTGCAGCAATTGGAGAGACCCCAAAAGTTCCTCACCAAAAGGATAAAGGGACTCCAAAATCTGTCATATGCTGCCAGATTGAAGAAACTCCAGCTCTATTCAGTCGCATACCGTCTGCTCAGAGGTGACATGTGCCTGACATACAAGGCCATGTCCAACCCGGAATTAATGGACATGCTCCACCTCAAAAATCCAAATCCACCAAAACCACTAGAGCAAGCGACTTAAACCTTAGCACGGATATAAATAGGACGTGCTGGAGGGATAGATTTATCACTCAGAGACTCCCTATGCTGTGGAATAAAATCCCGGTCCATGTGAGGCAGAGCACCTCGCTGACTCTGTTCAAGAGAAATCTAGACCTGTGGATGGGAGATCGTAGGTTTACCCCGGGAATCATCTCTGGGTCACTGCTGGACAGAGGCACAACAAACTAATGGGCACAGTATTTTTTCATATAAGGGGTGGCGTAAGCCACAATAATTTGGGCTAGGCTTATAAATGCCTTAGGGCAGATAGCCTAGTATAAACCTATGAACCTATGAACCTATGTGGTGGATCCTGGCACCTGACAGGCAGCTGACAGTAACCTTCTTCTTGTTTAGCCTGGTGAGTGGGACATCAGTGTGCCTGACTATAGAGTCACCTATGACTAGTGTGTTGGGTACGCTGTTTTGCCTTATGTGCTGTGGTTTACTGGCACACTGAGTCTGTGGGCCATGTGTCATTTGAGTTGTGTTGGGGGTGGAGGTTGCTTGCGTTTCTGCTTTGGAGGTCTCTGTTCCTTGAGCAGATTATTATTGAGAGCCTCTAATGTTTTTGTGTTTCTATATGTGGATTTTGATGGTGTATGTTTAGTGGGACTATGTGATGAGTGTGGTGTGGTGCAAGTGTTTACCTTCTCCTCTTGACTGTCAAGTTCAGTCTTGGTTGGAGAGAGATTTTCCATCAGTTTGGCTAGATAAGTGCATCTCTCACAGGTTGTGGTGTTGGGTGGTAGGAGGAGAGGGCTGTCTGTGTATATAAGGCAATTGCTACATTGCCTCAAGATGCCCAGATTCATCAGATCGACAGGAGAGAAAACTGGGAGCTGACCCTTTTAAATGCCTGAATAAAAAACTACTTTCCTCTAGAAAAGTGAGGAAAGTGAGTAAAAGAGCTGTTTTTCTCTTAGCAAGTGAGGAAAGTAAGTACAAAAACTGTTTTCCTCTAGGTAAAGAGGAACGTTGAGTGCTGTAGTAATTTGTAGCTTATTTAGTGCTAACAACAAGTTCTGAACAAGTGCTGAGCATGAATAAGCAAATTTAAGTGCTAAAACTAAGAATCTGTACCTAGATCTTGTGGTAGATAGGCTACCTAGTCCTTACCACTCTCACTGATAAGCTAGAATGCTTCCCTCCAACACAGAAAGGCTTGGGAGGCTCAGAAGGTTACAAACAGTCATGGATACAACAAATCTGTATCTGGACTAGACTAGTTACTGGAAAGGTGGGAAACAAGTGCAAATGCAGGCTTTTTAACCAGAAAGTTGAAAGAGATGGGAAAAACTACCCAAACAACCAATAAGCTACAATTTCTGGGCCAAAAAACACTCTTGTGGTAGATAGGCTACCTAGTGCTTACCAATCCCACTGATAAGCTAGAAGGCTTCCCTCTAACACAGAATGGCTTGGGAGGCTCAGAAGCTTACAAACAGTCCTGGATACAGCAAATCTGTATCGGGACTAGACTAGTTACAGGAAAGGTGGGAAACAAGCGCAAATGCAGGCTTTTAAACCAGAAAGTTGAAATAGATGGAAAAACTGCCCAAAAGGCCAATAAACTACAATTTCTGGGCCAGAAACCACTCTTGTGGTAGATAGGCTACCTAGTGCTTACCACTCCCACTGATAAGCTAGAAGGCTTCCCTCCAAAACAGAAAGGCTTTGGGGCCTCAGAAGCTTACAAACAGTCCTGGTTACAGCAAATCTGTATCTGGACTAGACTAGTTACAGGAAAGGCAGGAAACAAGCTTAGAAAGTTTTGATTTTGGAAAGTGGAAAGGGAGAAAGGAGAAACAGAAGATAATTCAAAATTAAGGACCTGAGTGGCTTGCCCTTCACAAATGTTCTCCCTGCATTGGGTAGAATGAGCTTGTCACACTAGACTGGAATAGAGCTGGGATAGAGCTGAACAGATGGAACTGGTAGGAGTGTCTGAAGTCAAAATATGATCTCACTGTACTCAGTTGAGTGATCAAATGAGATAGACCCAGGAGGAATGTTCAAACACAAATTTATGGGGGGGGGGGCAATTCCAAAGCCACCAAGATTAATACCAGAACAAGAACAGGGAGGGCGAGAAAGAGAGACAGAGAAAGACCACAGTATTGTATGAAACACTTAAATAGAAAAATAAATAACTACAGAGAGACACAGACCACAATATTCAATGAAACAGTTAAAGAGACAGAAAAATAAAATGCAGTGCAATCTTTAACATTGCAAGTTTGTACTTAACTCAGCTAGTAATGCAGTTGATTATAGATATGTAGCAGAAACCAAACAACTCCGATATTGAGCAGTAAAAAATTCAAATATATGTGACTAACACTTATAAATACAGTGAAACCCTCTAGGCTAAGAGTTTAACACTGAATATCATTAAAGTGAAACACAATAGCCCCCACTTACTGCAGAGATAGAGGGAGACCACAGTATTCTATGAAATGATTAAATAATAAAAAAAAATAACTACAGAGAGACACAGACCACAATATTCAATGGAACAATTAAATAGGCAGAAAAATAAAATGCAGTACAATTTTTACCACTGCAAGTTTGTACTTAACTCAGCTAGTAATGCAGTTGATTGTAGGTATGTAGCAGAAGCCAAACAACTCAGATATTGAGCAGTAATAAATTCAAAGATATGTGACTAACACTTATAAATAGAGAGAAACCCTCTAGGCTAAGGGCTTAACACTGAATATCAATGAAGTGAAACACAATAGCCCCCACTTACAGCAGAGACAGAGAGACCACAGTATTCTATGAAACAATTAAATAGAAAAATAAATAACTACAGAGAGACACAGACCACAATATTCAATGAAACAATTAAATAGACAGAAAAATAAAATGCAGAACAATCTTTAACACTGCAAATTTGTACTTAACTCAGCTAGTAATGCAGTTGATTGTATGTATGTAGCAGAAGCCAAACAACTCAGATATTGAGCAGTAATAAATTCAAAGATATGTGACTAACACTTATAAATACAGAGAAACCCTCTAGGCTAAGGGTTTAACACTGAATATCAATGAAGTTAAACACAATAGCCCCCACTTACTGCAGAGACAGAGAGAGAACACAGTATTCTATGAAACAATTACATAGAAAAATAAATAACTACAGAGAGACACAGACCACAATATTCTCCAAAAGTTGTGTGTGCGATGGCTGAGACAAAGAAAACTGTGGAGTGAGTTGGATGAAGTGGTGATGACTGTACCGAAGGGTGAGAGAGCAGATTTCATTGGGCATGTTAGTGAAGAGAACAGAGGGGATGTGGAAGTGATGGGTAGGTATGGTGTTAAGCAAAGGAATGCAGAAGATGGGATGGTGGTGGAGTTTGCAAAAAGGATGGACATCGATGTGGTGAAAATGTATTTTAGCAAGGCAGAGGAGCATAGGGTGACATACAAGAGTGGAGGAAGATGCACACAGGTTGATTTTATCCTATGCAGGTGGGCCAGTTTGAAGGATATTGGAGACTGTAAAGTGGTGACAGGGTAAAGTGTAGTTAGGCAGCATGGAATGTTGGTCTGTGAGATGATGTTGATGATCAAGAGGAGGAGGAGTGTGAGGGCAGCACCAAGGATCAAATGGTGGAAACTGAAAGAGGATGATTGTGAGGTTGAGTTCAGGGAAGAGTTAAGACAGGCAATGGGTGGCAGTGAATAGTTACTGAATATCTGGGTAACTACAGCAGAGCTAGTAAGGGCGGCAACTAGAAAGGTGCTTGGTGTGACATCTGGACAGAGGAAGGAGGACAAGGAGACCTGGTGGTGGAATGAAGAACTACAGGGGAGTATACAGAGAAAGAGGTTGGTGAAAAAGAAGTGGCATTGTCAGAGAGATAAAGAAAGTATGCAGTAGTATAAGGAGATGAGGTGTATGGCAAAGAGAGGGGTGGAGAAGGCTAAGGATGAGGCGTATGAAGGGTTACATGAAAGGATGGACACTAAGGTTGGAGAAAAGGACCTGTACCAATTGGCTAGACAGAGGGACTGAGCTAGGAAGGATGTGCAGCAGATAAGGGTAATAAAGGATAATGAGGGAGATGTACTCACAAGCAAAGAGAGTGTGTTGAGCAGATGGAAAGAGTACTTTGAGGGGCTGTTGAATGAAGAGAATGAGAGAGAGCGAGACGGTTGGATGATGTGAGTATGGTGAATCAGGAAGTGTAATGGATTAGCAAGGAGGAAGTAAGGATAGCTATGAAGAGGATTAAGAATGGAAAGTCTGTTGGTCCAGATGACATACCCATGGAAGCATGGAGGTGTTTAGGAGAAATGGCAGTGGTGTTTTTAACCAGATTGTTTAATGAAATCTTGAAAAGTGAGAGGATGCATGAGGAGTGGAGAAAAAGTGTTTGGGTACTGATTATGAGAATAAGGTTGATGTGCAGAGCTGTAGTAACTACAGAGGGATAACATTGATCAGGCACAGCATGAAGTTATGGGAAGGAGTAGTGGAAGCTAGGTTAAGAAGGGAGGTGAGGATTAGTGTTCAGCAGTATGGTTTCATGCCAGGAAAGATCACTCATCATACAGATGCAATGTTTGCTCTGAGACTGTTGATGGAGAAGTACAGAGAAGGTCAGAAGGAGTTGTGTTGTGTCTTTGTGGACTTAGAGAAAGCATATGATAGGGTGCCTAGAGAGGAGTTGTGGTATAGTACGAGGAAGTCAGGAGTGGTGGAGGAATCTGTAAGAGTGCTACAGGATATGTACAAGGGTAGTGTGACAGCAATGAGTTCTGCAGTGGAAGTGACAGATGCATTTAAGGTGGAGGAGGGATTAGATCAGAGATCAGCTCTGAACCCTTTCTTATTTGCAGTGGTGATGGACAGGTTGACAGACAATATCAGACAGGAGTCCCCGTTGACTGTGATGTTTACAGATGACATTGTGATCAGTAGTCAGAGTGGGGAACAGGTTGAGGAGACCCTGGAAAGGTGGATATATGCTCTAGAGAGGGGAGGAATGAATGTTAGCAGGACTAAGACAGAATATATGTGTGTAAATGAGAGAGAGGATAGAGGAATGGTGAGGATGCAGGGAGTAGAGTTTGCAAAGGTGGATGGGTGTAAATACTTGGGATCAACAGTTCAGAGTAATGACGAGTGTGGGGGAGAGGTGAAGAAGAGAGTACAGGCAGGATGGGGAGGGTGTTGAAGAGTGTCCGGAGTGATTTGTGACAGACAAGTACCATTAAGAGTGAGAGGGAAGGTCTACAAGAGGGCAGTGAGACCAGATATGTTACATGGGCTGGAGACAGTGGCATTGCAAAAAGGCAGGAGTCAGAGCTGGACGTGGCAGAGTTAAAGATGTTAAGATTTGCAATGGGTGTGATGAAGGTGGACAGGATTAGGAATATGCTTGTTAGAGGGTCAGCCCAGGTTGGATGGTTTGAAGACAAAGCCAGAGAGTAGCAGGATTATGTTGGTTTGGACATGTGCTGAGGAGGGATGCTGAGTATATTGGGGAAAGGATGGTTAGGATGAAGCTGCCAGGTAAGAGGACAAGAAGAAGGCCTATGATAAGGTGTATGGATGTGGTGATCGAGGAGATGCAGGTGGTCACTGTGACAGAGCAAAATGCAGTGGACAAGAAGAAATGGAGACAGATGATCTGCTGTGGTGACCCCTAACAGGAACAGCCAAAAGAAAGAGAAGGAGATGTTGTAATGTCAGTCTTCACAGGTTGCCAATGATTTGCCAGACATAACACAACTCTATGAATAAATGACTACAAATATGAGGCACACATATGGTCAGTGTGCATAACACTGGACAGTTGAATGGTACGAGCTCAGTATATCACATGCAGTTCAACACACACATCTGCAACAGTAGTTTGCTATGCAAATACCCTGTATAGGTCTCTTACATTTCTTAGACAAACATGTATATCATAGCTGTATTCACAATGAATATATAGATATCTCTGACATCCCAGTAGCTGGCCTAGCAGTGTCGCAGTCAGTATTGTTCAACACACATTACAGTAGTAGTCATATGTGAGCCATCCTTTCCTGGGGTGACTCAGGGGCCTGAGCTGTGATCTATGTCACTGCAGACAGACCCAGATGCTATGGCCATAGGTTCTGATCAGCAATATATCAGTACAGCAAGTCTTGTTGAGACATATTTGTTGAACTTCCTATTTCCCATTATTACATACCCCCAACTGCATTCCATTACATGCTTACTTGTTTGGCATACCTTTTTTTCCAAGTATGGTTGGTTTGATTCCAATATGTGTTAGTTGGTTTGTTTGTCTGTCTGTCTGTCTCTCTCTCTCTCCAGGATGTAGGATATGCATCCGTTTTGCATGGGCAGCAGTTTGCCTTTTGTAGGTAATGCTCATGAGCAGCAGATGGGCTGTGGATGAATTTGTGTTCCCCACTTGCTAATTGCAAGCAGAACAGCTGTGTTTTATTCCTATGGCCAGTGGCATGGCAACACGCTCCTATAATTGAGTACTTCATGTGGGCATTGGCCCTTTTCCCTGCCTGGACTTCATGGAGGTGTATGAAAAACAGCATCACAAAGGGTAGTTGGAAATGCCTCTTACAATGAAAACTGTGCAGACAGCCCAACAGACTGGGGGAGAATGTTCCAGACATAGGGACAGAATGTAAATATTGCTGTTATACAGTTGAATTAATGCTAGTTTGACAGGGTTTGTGTGGACATGGCTTTTCTCTGTGACATAACTCTCAACTGTAGGGCTATCTGCAGAATGGCCAGATTTTGGAATCTCATGTTTGGTGTGTTCCTCAGACATTCTTTGTCTTTGGAAAATCAGTAGCATACTGTGGGGACTGCAGTCAGTAAATGGTATCATCCATTTGTGTTTCTTACTTCATATCCCTCAGAAAAGATATGTTACAACAAACCCTGTAACATCAGCAATTGTTTCAGTTTATGACAGCAATATTTCACATATGCCCCTGTTTTGGGGCCTCTGTCCCCCAAGTATTTCAGGCTTTGTCCAGATGTCATGCAGTAAGAGGTTGATTGGTAGGGTATATCATTATTTAGTGCCTTCATTCCTGATACCATCCCAGTGATGTATCAGACTGCAAGACATGTTATGTGTAAGAGGCCTAATATATGAGGACAAAGCCAGGACATTCTGTGGGACTCTAAACAGTTGAGAGGTCTGTGTATTTCTGGCAATTGTTGACAGACTGTCAGGATTGTATTTGGCCTGTGTAGGGAGGGCGTAGATGTATGTGTTATGGCTCCTTTTCTATCTGACTGTGCATGCTGCTTCAGTTTCTGGGGGTCTATCGGCTGTAAATGTTTGTAGGGGCAGACTGAGACATGTCCCATACCATGGTCAGGCATTATACTACACTGTGAATTGGGCCAGTATATGTAGGGGTAGTGTGTGAGTGGCAAACATGATGAGATGTTTTGGTTCACACAGTCCTTATATTGTACTGTTCATTTGGCTTACTGGTATGTCACTGTGAATGTGGTAAAATCAGTTGTGGGTATGCACTTTCACATAGGTGTCTGTTTTTCAGTGCTTTTACATCCATGTAGTGCCTGATATACTTGCAAATACATGTGTAATTCCCCATAGCGAAGTTGGGTTAGTGTTGTGTCAGTACGAGGGTAGTGTGGACAGTGCTTGGTGACATGCTTAGCAGCTGAGTGTAGTTTCCCTAATGTGATGTTATGTCCCGATATTTGTAGGATGTACTGTTGCCTGGCCCCCATAAGTGTTGTGCATTTCTGAAACATCAGTGGGATAATGTGAGGATTTAAGTCACTAACTTGTGAGAAGTAATTGAGTGTTGGACCTGTGCTATTTCAGTCAATATATGTTAGGACAGACAGGAGGGTGTTACTGCTGCAACTGTGTCAGCTTATCTACTCCAGTATTTCAGATATGTTCCTATTTTCATGGCTTTTTCCCCCACTTTGTCAGGCTTGGTCCAGATTCGTTGCACTAAGGGGTTCTGAGCATACTTCTCGACTGGACGGATTGTGTCAGAATGTCCAGGCTTATTGCTCATATTTCTGGTCTGTTTCACAGATTCATTATTTTTATTTCTCTGGTACATCACTGTGATGATCTGGGGATTTCTGTCAGTAAATGACATATATTTCAGTTTCAGAACTCACATCCTTCAGTACATAGATGCTGCAACAAACCCTGTCACTCTGGCAACATCCTACAATTATAAAAGCAGTATTTAAAATATATCCCTAGTTTTGGCCCATTGTCCTCCCATTTTGACAGCCTTTGGCCAGATTTCTTGCACTACGAGGTTGAGAGGTATGGTTCTGAGGTATGACTCCACTGCATGTTATCACCATATATATTTTTTTTCTTTATATATATATATATATATATATATATATATTATATGTATATCTCTATTTATATTATGTATATATTTTTCCATATATGTGCATGTCCATACATATATACATGTGTATATGTATATATACAAAACCTGGCTGATTCTACAGAATCGTTTCCCTACTGTTGAATGACTCTACTGCATGATATGTTTACAAAAGCATAAGCAATCCTTACAACTCAAATGGTGTAGTGGTACATTGCTCTGACTATGGTGTATAAGGCCCTGGGTTCGAGATTTGGCAGAGTTGATTATTTTGTTGCTAGGCAGAACAGTGGCTGATGGAAACAGAGTGATTAAAGCACTTTCAAGCAGTTGTAAGCAGGTTTGCGTGGGTTTGCACAATGCTAAGCAATGCTAACATATAGTTAAACGTACAGATGCTTAATCTGTGTTGACTTCACTTAGCATCGCGCAAACTCGCTTACTCCCGCTTTCTCCTGCTTACACCTGTGCTAATTTCTTTAAAAGAAAAGAAAAAGGGGTGATAGGAAAGTGGTGAAAAAGGGGCATGCAGACTAAAAACCAATATGAAAGATAGCTAGGGATGTGCGGGACGGGTGTAGGGAAGGGTCATAGCTGTCCATTTCTTATACAACAACATCTGTGCATTTATACAGAATTTGGAGGTGCATTTGGACACTCAGCCCCCAGAGAGAAGGGTGAGGACAACATAAATGTGTTGTCAAGCCAGTTGGACCAGATTACATGTGTCCAGTGGACATGTGTGCAAATTGGACAACTATGCATGGGGCAATATTTTTTTGGGGGGTACAGATGCCCTTTTCTCTTTTTTAAGGTGAGAGTGGGATGTTGGGGAAGGATTGTAGGTATGTCTGGGGAGGTAGGTTGGGTAGGTAGACAGACAAGACAGACAAGACATCAGGCAGGGATGGTATATGACACACGAGGGGGGTAAACACATTTGTCAGGGAGGGTGGCTGGGAATCCGAAGCCCATGGGCCTCCATATGGTTACAGTGGGACTGAGATCCCCACCCATGGGCAGTCACCACTGCACCTTCATGGCCCCAAAGGTGGCTGTGCTGGGGGCTGGGCAGGAGGGGCAGCCTGCCCCTCGAGGTGTGCTAGGTGGCCCTCAATCTGGTGCAGCTGCTGTCCAAACTCAGATTGAAGGGTACTGTGCACCAAGCCCTGGACCTGACTGTGGGTGACAGCCTCGTGTCCATGGGGGGGGGGTGGTGGTTCCACGAATAGGTGGTACAGGACCAGCAGATGATGGAGATCCGGGTTGGGTCCCAGATGTGCTGGGGCCTGGTGCCACTGCCAGATGAGGTGGGACTGGCAGATCTGCTAGGATCTGCCTTCCCAAATGCGCTATGATTTTGAGGTTTTACAAAATATGTTGGTTAGTCATGAACAGCACATTTCAATATTAGTTAAAGCAGCATGCATGGGTGTTCCAATTAACCCCATAAAACAGATTTTAAACAGTTGCATAGCAAACAGAATACATGCATAAATGGAACAACAGTATGCATCATAACAGCATGCCAGCAACATTGACGGCAACAGGCCACCAACAATGGTATTTGAACAAGATATGTTAACATGCAAGCAATCAAACATAGTAACAATGATATAACACAAGTCCAACATTAGGGTTGAAGCACAACATACCCGTAGTATATGAATAATAATTAATGATGCAGATGAGGGGTGGGGGGGGCAGAAAATCCATTAACAACTGTTTATGCTTCTATTTTCCACAACAGTACTGCTCAGTACTCTACAGGTCTGCCCTCACTTTACATCTACCTATGGCCATAGCTTCTGTAGTACAAACATACCTATTAAACTGTCAACCTGGAATGGTATGAGGCAAACTGTTACAACTCTGGGTATATGACTAGAGGGGACTTGTACATGTCAGGGTTACATATCTGGCACAGGAGGGGTACCCTGAACTGCTGTTATGTGAGTGTGCTACTGGCATGTGTCAACTGGTTTCCTATCTGTGTCCAGGATTATTTGCAGCAGTGACCACTAGCTGTGACAGCATGACACTTGAGAGACATGCATCAGGAACATAGCTCTTAACCTCTTAGAGTATGACATCTGGACAAAGCCATACATAAGAGTGGGACAAAGACCCATAAATATGGACAAGTTTTAGATATTGCTCTTACAAACTTAGAAAGTTGATAAAATAACAGGTTTTACATTTGCATGGATTTTCTGATGGATATGACATCTGACACTTGCATGTCTATCATTATTTTCTCACTTCAGTCTATAATGGTTTGCCACTGATTTGCCATGACAGCACTACTTTATGTGAAATGGACAAAAGATATGAGACAAATATCTGGAGATTCAATGAATATCTGTACAGTTGAGAGGTATGATTTGGGAAGAGTGCATATGATATGTACCTACCCTGCTGTCATTTGCAGGCATGTGGTGGGACAATTGAACAGTTGTACACAGTTTATTAGTATGCCCTTCCTACAGCTACTGGCAACATTTACTTACTTGTAAAACCTGTGGGGAAAATATCTGTTAACACCACATGACTGTTTTTACATTTATTCCTGATTCCTTGTGTGTACATATGCACACATCTTAGTACCACTCTCTGGATTTTAACTGTGTCTGGGTGTGCACAATTAACAACTAAGCTATTGCTCATCACACGGAGCTACTGGGGAACTGCTGTTTCTTATTTCAATGATTTCTGCCTAACAGTCTCTTGGTTAGACAGTCTGAACTTGTAATCCTGTGATGCATGCATGACCGATAGTTACTGTACTGTGCATTACTCTTTTGGATTACTACAACCTCAAAAGCAAAGGTTAACACAAGGCAATGCAGCATGGTACACACATTATTACTTTCCATATTAGTATTCAGGGTTCAGAGCTTAGTGCAGTATATATTTCACATTTAATTTATTATATCTCATTTTACAGCTACACCATCTACGGTTTCTCCTAATGGCTTGTTCACAGATGAACCTCAGTTAATGTATGCTGTCACAGCCATATTTGCTGTGAAGAAACTGTATACATTCTCTATATATGTCTACAACAACATACCAGAATAAACACTAGATTTTTAAGGGTCTTTATTGTACCTCAATATTCGTCAGTCATACTTTTTTATTTATTCAGTTCACACAGTAACAGTATACCTACTAGCAGTGCAATGTACTCCATCTTAGCTATTTTAACATTATACTGCAAAATAGATTTGTATTCACCAGCCTGTCAGTGCAGCCTCAGCAGTCTGTCACCATGGGCTTCGATGTTCACAGCCCTCTCTGCTGCAGCTGTAGGGAAGAAAAACACACATTATGCATATATGTCTATCACATTCTCAGGCTAGTATTTGCTACAAACTACTTGATAGTGATACTTACACACTACTGGAGCATTCTGGGCTCATCCATCTTGGATCCACTGGTCCAAGAGTGCCCCCTTCCTATGCTTTAGTTCAGCATAGTGGTGCCGTACATGATCACCAGTCTGGGGATGCCAGTAAAACTGGTGAGGTCATGTGCGAGATGGTCCCAGGCCTCCGCTTTATATTGGGAGCCCTTGAAACTGGCCCTGTAGCAGTCTCTCCTTATGTTTTTTAACTAGGAGTCCAACCATTACCCTGGACTTCTGAATGCTCCAACATTGCACCTGAAAGCGCACTCCCTCTGCTACGCTAGCCATTGCATCTGCACAGATGGATATAACAGATTATGGCTGTATTCCCACCTGCGCAGTTTAAATAGTGCAATATTCCTGCCCTTTGCTGTCATCGGAGCATTTTGAAAAGGTTAAGCTCAGCTAAGCCGTGCACAAATCTGTTATGCTGGTTTTAACACTGCTTAAAGGAGAAGTTGTTGAGCACTGTTTAATAGTGCGCAAATCCACTTAGCTGAGCGACCTGCTGCTTAGCATTCACGTCTTAGCAATGGTTACACCTGCTAAGCATAGCTGACCATTGCTAACCATTGCTCACTTTTAATTTTTAAATATAGCAGAAGATTGACTTGTTTTATTAAGTTATATGATGTACTTTACATGACCATCTTTCTATGTGTTTTCCTTACATTGGCAAGGGGTGTGACTATACTGTATTGGACACTTGTGTGTACATGGGTGGTTTCACATGTTATATGCACTCACACTTATATTGTACACCAGCTACACTACCCTGGTTGACAAAAAAGAGTCACTACATAATTTAAGTTTAAAAAATTAATTTTAACACTGCTTTCCCATATAAAAATAACTTGCCTGTCTTGGTACTTGAACCACAAATACCTACATGTAAAGCCAGGATTCTAGCCACTACACTATCTCAGCTTGGAAATTTTACCTGTATATTTGTATTTATCTCCTGTGGCATGTTTAGGCTATAGTAATTGGAGAGCCATAATGCGTACACCCGCTTAGCTACTCTTAAACATTCCTAAGCCTTGAAAAAAATATATAATATTATTATTATATTATTATGTTATATAGTGAGTCATTGAGGACTGCAATCAGGAAATAATGGCATACATTTCACTTTCAGGCTTCTATCCTTCAGAGATTCCTGCTAATACATATTCTGTTTTCTATCAACTTTCTAGGTGTGTGAGAGTAATATGTCAGAAGTGTCCCTAGTTTTATTGTTTTGTCCCCCCCCTTATTTGTGCCTTTGTCCACATGGACTACTGTCAGGGAATATTGGCATACATTTGCTTTCAGACTTCCATCCCTCGGTAATTCATGCTAATGTATGACCTGTTTTCTATCAACTTTCTAAGTTTGTGAGGGCAATATGTATGATGTGTCCCTTTTCAGGGATTGATCCCCCATTATTTGTGCTTTTGTACACATTTCCTGCTTTAGCAGGTTGCGGACGTGTTGTACAACAGTTTTACAATGTAGGTGGTGTGTCACAGAACCTGTCACACATCCCCTGCATTGCTTTCCTACTGCCATGTGTATTTCAGTGTCCGCAGACACTGAAATGATCATTTATTTAATTTCAGTGTCCTCGGGCAATGAAATACTAGCATAATAGTAGAGTAATTCTCTAATATTATGCCAGATCATATTAGAAAGTGCCGTATGGCACTTTTTGAGTGCAGGGGGGGGTGTTCAATGTCTGTGCACTACTTGAACATGCCCCCTGTACTCGTTCACAGTTCATGTTTGTGTAGGTTAAACAGCAGCGTGTCTTCATGAATATGCAAGGAGTGCTGCTGTGCTATACAGACACGAACCACTCCTTGCAGGAATCGTGCTATTCCTGCATGGAGTTTATTGAATCCCAGGGATAGAGTTTTTAGCTTTCAGGCAAGTTACTATGCAAAGCTTCACAGATGTTGGTGGATGAAGAGATGAAGGTGTCAGTCAGGATGATGTGTTGCACTGAAGACTGGTTGTTCCCTAGTTTTCTGACTGAAACAAAAAGTAAGGTATGTAAAAATGAGTTGTAAAATATAATAATTTCATTTTGCATTTGAATATACTATAATGATACTGTTTCAACATTAGAAATAAAAAAGGACATAACAGACAAATCCTTTCCTTGAAATCTATCTGAAAATGGAAAATAAACTTGGCTAACATTCCAAAAAGCAGTGATAAAGTTGTAATAGTGTTGAAAAAGAAGAAATCACATTCTGAAGAAAACAACTTCAAACGTTCCAAAAAGACAGCATGGGGGGAACAAGTATATGGTGCCAAATTTCACTTTATATCTGACAAAATAATCCCCTTCACACCAAGGTGATATGACTCATTTTACAGGACTAACATAGATTTTACAGTAAAACTACTTGAGGTTTTGGACTAACATGAGCTCTTCACTGGGAATTAATGATGCAAGACTCATTGCTTTGATAATGACTTTTAAATAAAAAGGGAGAAGTTGGCATATTGTTTGTGTCCCATCTACAGAAACAAACATTTCAAAAAATACAAGCCTATGGTGTCCCATTAAAAGGTGTCACATTGTCTTGGTTAGTGAACCATCATTACATTTCTATTTTTTCCATTTGACACAGTGTGATGTATATATGCAGTTATGTACACATATAGACAAATCAGAGCTAAGGGGTGAAAAACAAGATCTGCATTCACCTGAAGCTCCTACTCAGCTTTCTGATAAGTCAAATGACACTCATCCTTCATTGGTAACTCCACCTATAGAAGATGTTTGAGATGTCAGACCAATTGGTCTTGGAGAAAGCAAATTCATCCATGCTTTGCTATATAGAGACAAAAAGAAAAGTTGGTTTCTTTATGCATGTCCTTGACTCCTGCCCTTATCTGGTTAAAGTAGTAGTAAATATATTTTTCTACCTAAGTCTGTCATTACTACCTTATTTTTAAAGCATTCTAAAGACACAGAGGATATGACGGGTGCAGTTCTAGTTTCCTTCCTAAACAACTAGCATGATGGTACTAGTGAACTTATTTTTGTTATCTATAACTAGTAGATGGAATACTGAACTTGCTATTAAAACGTGAGAGTTGCTGACTAGTGTGAACATGCAAATCTACAAATTATTCAGGAATTACATGTGCATAAGAAAAAAAACTGTGGCTACATAAAGCTGTACCTACATTAAAAACATAAATAAATTGATAGTGTAACATTGTACATGTTTGCATCTAACAGGTGTTTTGATGTGGAAGATATAATTATTTGTTTCTGTGTGACATTCCTGACAGTTGGTGACATGCAATATGAAACATGTATCCATGATCAGATATACGGTGATCATAGACAAAAAATCAACTAGGGGTGAGTGTGTGTGTGTGTGTGTGTGTGTGTGTGTGTATATATGCATACATGTGTACATGCATTTGTTCCATCACATATATTACTTCATTTTTCTTGAGAATGGATATAATATTTTTATGTGCATGCAACATTTGCTGCTATGGACTTTCATATTCTTTGGATTAGGGTCTTTCAGATTTATATTATTTTGTGTTTTGTTATTTGAATTGTCAATAGCTCTATTTAGACGTAAGTATAGCACATTCCTCAATGTTACCAAATCTGTCATAAGCTTTCTTTAAGAGCACATTGCTCATATCTGTTTTCAGGAGATAAATAATGCCACACTGCTCCTGTTTTCAGTGGGCATTTCTTCAGAGGTAGAAATTTCAGTTACTTCTTATCTGCTTTTATGATGCTGTGCATTTGGGTTGTGTAGCTGTGGAGACTGAAAATTAACACTGCAGTTCACTTTTATAACTTTACAGAATAATATATTTAAAGATGTGCTGGAACTTAATTTTGGGTTACAGTCTTTCCATTATTATATTTATAAACCTGTTAACTGATCTAGCATAGGCAGGTCACATAAATCAGACACTTTCCACCGCAAATCAGACATTCCCAATTTTCAGCTTCTTTTTTGATTCATCATATGGTTCTGTCCAAATGAATTAAAAAGAATATGTTATTGCGAAATAGCAAAAATATATCACCCCAGTTTCATGGTATAGTTCTTATACAAATATGTCCTGTCCCATATTTTCTCTTATCACAAAGCCTGTAATGATAAAATATGGTGTACAAAAAGTTCAGTCAATGCTCCTATATATCCTGCCTTTGGACTGTTTTTCTTGGGTTCTTTAATATTGATAGTATCCATGTATTTGCCAGGTTTTGGCATTTTCATACAAGAAATTCATCACAGGTTGGCATACCTATAACACAGATCTGTTTCATATCTCAAACAAAACAGTAGAAAGTACATTATATTGTCCCATCTACACAACACTGTAAGATTACAGTCTATACCCAGAAATGATTTATGAGATTAGGCTTAACTAAATCCAGACTAACTTGTCCTAGTGGTTACCGACTGAGTGCATATGAGACAGTAACATGACCCACTAGAAGGGACAGCTGCTGAGCTCACATACAGACAACCACCCACAAGGTCTGCAATGTGCACCACAGCTGCTACAGCTTGGCTGCATTACAGTAGAGGCACACCAACTTATAACTTCTCCAATGGATGTGTTGAAAGGGGAGCAGTGGGGGAGGGCTCATGTTTTGTGACACCATTATTTTAGTATTCTACAAGCCCAGACACGCTTTTATGGAAACCTGGGTATTTCACAGAACTGTTTAGTATGACATTTCATTACTGTTCAGACATCATATTCCCAAATTTAGGTTATAAGGAGAAAAAGCAAGTGGAGTTAAGTTCAGGCACAGGTTAAGGGGTATATTACATGATCTGGGACTTTCATTATGCACTGTAGACAATTTAATTGGCTATACTGAGAACTTCAACCAACATCACATAATTCCTTAAACTTTATGATAGCTCTCACAGCATGCCTTCACACTGAGACAGTGTTGTTACCACATTGTAAACCTCTCTTTTTAAAAACAACAGTACATTTTCATTTATGAATTTAATTGCAACAGGCATTGCATGGAGAGGTTAATTGACAGTGGTGATTGTAATATGTTTGGCTGTCTGCATAAACTTTTTGTAATGAACTAATGCACACTTCTGATGTTTTGTTGTTGCTGTTAAGATTCTGTTCTCTGTTGAAACTTGATTGAAGGTAGAAAAGTAATGCAACTTGAAATTGCATGGTCTGGAATCAGCATGAGAAGACAATGTGGAATATGTGGGGGAACAAATGAATAACTGGACAAAAATAACCATTAAATGTGGACTACTACTCATATCTCCTTCTTTCATGGATTTTAGATCTTAACAAATTGGGCAGTGTTGTTACATATGAATTAAGTTCCAACAAATGTTAAGTATAATTTGTGCCCAAATAGGTTTCACTGAACATTATCTGCTAGAGTGTTTGCTGCTCTAATGCAGAGTGCATTCTGTTTCTGGTTTCATACCTGCTTCTCTGTCATTATGTGTTTTATTCATTCTTAGCCCTTGTTTATTTTACTGTAAATAGTATTACTTTTCTTCATTTGCTCAAGTTGTGTATCACCTTTTATATGGCTATTACAGCTCTGTAAAACAGAGATGCTTTTGCAAGATAGAGCTTGACCAAATTGTAATGAATTTCATCTATTTTAGCAGAACTCAGGTGAGTACTAATGTCTTTAGATGAAACAGGCTCAGCAAAATGAAACATTTCATATTAATCTGTGGATCATTTACGGGCATTTAGCATTTCTTTTTTCCATACTTAATAAGTAGCTGTGGACTCCAGGCGCTTGTTTTTGTTACTGAACTCATAGTGCTGAAACTGAACTCATAGTCAGATCTATCAGGAATGTAAAGTACATAATAATAAACCTTCTTATGCTACTGACATACATGCATCACAAATTTCAGTACAGTTAGAAATTCACAGCAATATGGTGAGTAATCTATACACCATATGTGCTGCAAATCTACCCTTTAAATGCTGCATATTCTGGGCTGGCAATATGAGGCTCTAGTTACACTTATAGATCTGTGAAGTTTTATTGTTTAAGAGTAAGATTTTTAATGAAGGTGAAATCCAAAGGGTCTTTTCATAAGTTTTTAAATGTCATTTTTATTATCAAAATGTGGAGAAGTCATTTCAAGGAGGTCCTTTACTCTTTCCCCAAAGATACCATTTCCATCAGTTTAGCCTTACAAAAGCATAATTTATTCCTTGAAATCTTAAAAATCATCTGTCTTGATCCAGTTTTCTTTCCTTTTACCATTTTTAACAATAATAATAACAATAATAATAATAATAATAATACATCAATCCCCCATTTTAGTACACTAAGGACATTTTAGCACAAAAATACTTAGTTTTATCTGATACGGGGGCTGGGACTAAATGTCTAACCTTTTCATTGAAGTCTGCACAACTTAAGAAAATTAAAAAAAATAAAGAGATACTGTTCTTCTCTTGGCTTGAAGCTCTTTTAAAAAATGAGAGAGAGAGAAGGAGAAAGAAGCCAACTATTGTTTCTTGCTGTGGCTGGCCGTAAAATGCACATGAAACTTGTGTAGGCTATAGCACGTGTCTGGTGAGTAAATTCAAGCTGACGTGGGAGTTATATGTGCAGTTAAAAATCCATATCTTCAGAATCAAAATGTTCAGTAATCTCTCATTTGGTTTTAGCAGATAATATCTTAATACTGTTGCTAAAACAACTTATTTTACAACTTGGATTTCGGCATGTAAGGGAGTGGCTGAGGAAATTAATTTCACGCACTGTGGTAAAATTACTAGTCAGTGGGGAAGTAATGATCTGAGTATGGAGTGTAACATTTTAAATAGTTTCATGTTATGGGACAGGAGAACACTTAAGTAAACAGTTTTTAGTTTAAAAGCAGAGGAACAGATTTTGTGAGTCTAATATATCTTAAGATATGAGGCTAACCAAAGAAAGGAAAATAAATTGCTCAAAACTGAAGTAACCTCTATATGCATCTATATGTACACAATTTTAAGGAAATAAATCATAGACAAAGCTAGTGAACTAATGTACTATTCTACAATTATTGCTGTAGTATTTCAAAATGCTTGTAATTGCCTATCCACTGCTGTTCTAGCTCTCTATCTATGAAATCTATCGATGGATTTGTAAAAGTGTGTGTGTGTGTGTGTGTGTGTGTGTGTGTGTGTGTGTGTGTATACATATATATATATATATATATATATATATGTGTGTGTGTGTGTGTGTGTGTGTATGTATATATGTATATATATATATATATATATATATATATATATTATATATATTATATGTGTGTGTGTGTGTCTATGTATATATATATATATATATATATATATATATATATATATATATATATATATATACTCTCACCATTAGACATTTTAAATGAAATGCTGCAACATATACTATCTTAGAGCTAGTTATCATTTATTATATTTATACACAGCTTGCTTTATTATAAGCAATATAGAGATGCATGTACCATTTTAAGAAAATGTCCTGGACAGCTGTTCATACCTTTCAGCTGTACAGCTTTTCACAGAATGTCCAAATTTTGCCTCATATTTTTGGTCAATTTTTCATAAAATTGTGGCTGTCTAGCAACTCATTGGCAAATCACTGAAGTTTTAAGTCAGAAAATAATGAGACATTTGAGTTTCAGACTTCAACCCTTACTCATGCTAATGTAAAACATGTTGTTCTAGCTACTTTCTAAGTTTGTAAGAGCAATATTTAAAAATGTTCCCTATTTTTGGGCTTTTGCCCCCCCCCCATTATTTATGGCTTTGTCCAGATTTCTTCCTCATAGAGGTTGTGAGGTATGCTGCTGTTTCAAAAATAAATCTTCACCTTATTCCAGAACACAGACTAATTTATGTTTTAAATACTTTACTCTGCACTGCACTTGTATAATTAAATTTGTAGTTTTGAAACTGGGTCTTGGCCTTAATCTCTCTAATTTATGTAGGTAAATGCTAATTGTGATATAGAAAAATATGCACCTATCTATCTAGTCTTTGTTCCTTATGTGCACTTCAGAGTGTGCTCTTGTTTGCTGAACTTCAATACATTCCAGTCATACATTTTCATATATTAGACTATCAGAAATGGTAAACAATGTTTATGTATGCAATAGCTATGCTCAGAAATTTTTCAGTCTCAAACAAGCAAACTAAACAGTGGCATTTGTTTCTCAAAATTTCTCTCCTGTCACAGGCCAACAAAGTATAATACTTCATTACATTTTTTGACAAACTTTCTACCAATATAAATTTTTTGTTTTGTTTCTTGCTTTAAAGTTATAAATAATGTGATTACAATTTAAAGAAATATATGGAAAGACAAGAATCTTGTGTGTCTGTTTGATATATTAGTGACACATATGTATGCTGTGTTCTAGACTCCAAACTTCAGGAATATCTTTAAGGTAGATATTATATGGATGCTTGTCCTTCCTACTTAATACTGACTCATATTGCTTTAAATATTAGGGGGAGAGACGTGAATGGAGAGTTTACTTGGAAGGATTCACAGGAGATGTGAAAAAGAGTGCATAGCCTACCATAATGGATGAAAATACTGCCAGGAACCACCACGGTAAAAGAAGAGATGATTTTATTTTGAAATAAAACAAGCGCTTTCACGCATTAATATGCGCTTCATCAGGTTATAATTTACACAGAAAATGAATCCCCTTATATAGCAAAACTCACTACAATTGAGAAAAACAATTCATCAATTACTCAATTATCCAAGTAATTAAAACGAAATTATTAAGCGGAAACGCCTATTTCCTATGCTAGCTCAGTAAGCAAGTTAAACATTAAGTCACAAATACAAAGGAACATTTTCACATTTTTAAATACAAATCTAAATTCACAATAATAAAACTTAATAATTCATGATACCAATAATAACTATTTTTGCAATAATTCATGGTCACATAATAAAGCATATCAAATATAAATTATATAGAACCACATGAGGTAGCTGATGCACGCTATCATTTTAAATGTGAGACAGCCTGCATTTGTAATCAGAGAAGGATGTACCTATATCCTCTGAGATAATAGTATTGTACGTATACTGTTCTAAATAAATAAATAAAACCATCTGAGCATAATGTAAAATCAAAGCTAAACAGAAAGAAATAGTTATCACTATTTTTGTTCTTCCCGTATTTGATGAAATCTGTCCGGAACAAACAACAGTAAAGCATCAATATAGATGTTACATTTGAAGGCTACATTAATTATTTCTTTAGTCACCTTTTTATGTATCGTGTATCTTTAAAAGTCATCAGCAAAAGCGATGTATTATGTAGTATAATTAAATGATAACCTAGAAGTTATTCTAACTAATGTCGATGCATATAAATACTATTTCTAAATAATGACAAAATAATAGAACTGTTACTTAGAGTAACATTCATATACTTAGAAAATATAAGAATAATGTATGCCCATATTAGAATCAATGACATAGTGTGTCAAAAGCGAGATGATACTACCGCTATTTACATCACCCGAACCTCATATTATGTGAATATTATGCACAATGAGAAAGGATCCATATTCATTGGAACATTAATCATGTTCCATTACAAAATTGAATGGTACATAATAATAAATGAGAAAGAAAAGAAAAGCCATATACCATCCAAATGAATGAGAACCTTACTCATAGCAATATGAAACTCTATACTTGTTTCCAAGTATAGAGCTTAATCACCTTAAATCCTACATGCTCTAGTTTAGTTATTCTAGTGTATGTTGAGGGCAGGAGGATCAGCCGTGTAACGGCCTCAAAAATCTAAATATATAAAATGATCCATCTAAATCTAGATGTCATTTCTATCTCAATAGGACATACACTTGTAAAAAAGACAAAAAATGTATTTAGCCCTATGTAAATATGGTACTAATAATAAAGTAAAATATACATTAACATATTATTAAATATAACCATTTTAACATTCATTAAAACATAAACATAATTTCATCCCTAATATAAAATTAAATATTTCTTATCTAATACCTATAGTAACTGAATATAAAATTTCAATGGTTTCTCGGTTTAGTAAAAAACTCAGCTTCCTATGAAGCACATAACGGGGTTGAATAATCAGCTTCCTGATATAAATCAAGTGTCTTCCTCGGGTGTTTTTATAGCCAATACAAATAATGTATGGTAAGAATCACCAATGAGTCTGTGTAAATATGAGACAGTGTTTCATTAGTATTGAAATATACTCATAAGACAATGTGGCAGCATGCCATGTTTTATTAGGGCATGCAACTGCTGGATAATTATTATATTTATACACAGCTTGCTTTATTATAAGCAATATAGAGATGCATGTACCATTTTAAGAAAATGTCCTGGACAGCTGTTCATACCTTTCAGCTGTACAGCTTTTCACAGAATGTCCAAATTTTGCCTCATATTTTTGGTCAATTTTTCATAAAATTGTGGCTGTCTAGCAACTCATTGGCAAATCACTGAAGTTTTAAGTCAGAAAATAATGAGACATTTGAGTTTCAGACTTCAACCCTTACTCATGCTAATGTAAAACATGTTGTTCTAGCTACTTTCTAAGTTTGTAAGAGCAATATTTAAAAATGTTCCCTATTTTTGGGCTTTTGCCCCCCCCCCCATTATTTATGGCTTTGTCCAGATTTCTTCCTCATAGAGGTTGTGAGGTATGCTGCTGTTTCAAAAATAAATCTTCACCTTATTCCAGAACACAGACTAATTTATGTTTTAAATACTTTACTCTGCACTGCACTTGTATAATTAAATTTGTAGTTTTGAAACTGGGTCTTGGCCTTAATCTCTAATTTATGTAGGTAAATGCTAATTGTGATATAGAAAAATATGCACCTATCTATCTAGTCTTTGTTCCTTATGTGCACTTCAGAGTGTGCTCTTGTTTGCTGAACTTCAATACATTCCAGTCATACATTTTCATATATTAGACTATCAGAAATGGTAAACAATGTTTATGTATGCAATAGCTATGCTCAGAAATTTTTCAGTCTCAAACAAGCAAACTAAACAGTGGCATTTGTTTCTCAAAATTTCTCTCCTGTCACAGGCCAACAAAGTATAATACTTCATTACATTTTTTGACAAACTTTCTACCAATATAAATTTTTTGTTTTGTTTCTTGCTTTAAAGTTATAAATAATGTGATTACAATTTAAAGAAATATATGGAAAGACAAGAATCTTGTGTGTCTGTTTGATATATTAGTGACACATATGTATGCTGTGTTCTAGACTCCAAACTTCAGGAATATCTTTAAGGTAGATATTATATGGATGCTTGTCCTTCCTACTTAATACTGACTCATATTGCTTTAAATATTAGGGGGAGAGACGTGAATGGAGAGTTTACTTGGAAGGATTCACAGGAGATGTGAAAAAGAGTGCATAGCCTACCATAATGGGAAATAAATCTTGTTTTTTAATCACTCACTACTATCAGTGAGAGGCATATGGGGTGAAAACAGAATTAACAGCTTGCACTCACCAGCAAAATAATGTTGTCTTTCTGGGGGAACACTGGACAATGGGCGTGGCTGTCATTACACAATGAGACATTCTTCGACTATCTCTGTAGAATAAAGGAGAGACCACTAACACTTGACTAATAGTATTAGGGTTATCTTTAATTCCTACATATTAAACAGTTACCCATGATACTAGCCTTAAAGGAACAATAATTATCTGTAGTGGATGAACTCCCTATAAATACTATTTTTTTTTACTGAAGTTACTGCTACCAAATTTGTCTATAGAGACAAGCCAACTATGTGGTGTAATTGCTTAAGGTCCTGCCTGTAACTCAGGTGAGCTGGAATCTGCTAGCGATCCAAGCACCACAGGATTTGACAGGAGGGGGTACGAATGATCAGTCTGGCCTGCTGCAGTGTTGGCACCTACTGGAGGGAGAGATGCACGACATGCAATGTATTGACCAGTAAGTTTGTTTAACATTGCCAAGTCCACACTGTAGCCTTTGTAGCCTTTGTGAGCAGGTGTGAGAAGGAAGCAGACCTTCACAGTCATGCTAGGTGTTGAGAGGATAGATTAGATCCAGAAAATGGAAAATGAGTCCCTCATAGATGTAAGGACAATGGCCATGGCATGATTGGCTCTTGCCCCCAGTGGTGATGAGCAATAGGCACAGTCACAGCCTGGGCTTGATAGTTGGAAGACATAGGCCAAGCAAAATGCCATAGATTTGGAAATCAGAGTTCATCTGTATGTCTAAGTGAAATCAAAATAGAAAAGTTTCATACGGATTTTGGTAGTTATTCAAAAACTGTAGTACTTATACAAGGCTCTAATTAATGCAAGCTGGTGTTTTTTCTTAGTGTTACTTGCTTTCCCAGAATGCAGTTGAAGAGGCTAGTTATGTACCTCAAATACATTCTTTTACACAAGTGCAAAAATCATGTGTTTGAGATGCATATCTAGACACATTCTGCGAGATTAGTTACAAGTAAAAAACACTAGGCCAGCTTCATAAAGATTACCACAAAGTTTACACTGTGTGTACACTTTGTGTACTATTTCTGAATTCAACAGCCATACCACAATGCTTGCACTGTCTATTCACTCAGAAAAGTTACACTAAGTGTGCACATAAGTTATACTCTGCAGTAACCTTTATGAATCCAGCCTACTGTCTCATGTTAATTACTGTTAATTACTGTTTCAGATAACTGATACAGTTTCTGAATATACCCGCTTTGTATTTTAACAATTTATAGCAATCTGTTATGATAGACTGGAATTCAGGACCCTTATTTAATAAATTAAAATGCACACAATATATCACCTGCTATTTTATTTCACCCATTAGAGTCACCATTCATTTATCAGAATGTGTGCTTTAATGTTAGACATGAACATGGTAAAGCTGTTATAAAAAAATGTAATGAAGTATATTTTCTTTCTGCTGAAGACACAAGACTTTACAAGTACTTAATTACAGTCTGTTGTTTCTGACTTCATCATCATCAGTATTGTACAAGATAAATCCACACAAGAGAAAATCTGATATGCCTGGCCAGAGGGGTGTCCCTTCTAATAAGGATCTATTTTTTCCTTTTTTTTTTCAGTCTTAGCAAGGCAGTTAACTTTAACCCTCTTAACAAGCAAACATTTTTTTATTAATATACTTCTGGTTATAGAGATCTAAGAGTACTTTAAAACATTAACATAGAGGAACAATATTTTTATAATGCAGATACAATTTCCAAATAAATTATAATGCACTGAGATAACTATTTTATAAAGAACTAAAGTCAGATTGACACAGATACAAAGACATTTATCAACTATTCATCCACATTCTGCATTTACTAAACTAAATAAAGGATAGAATACCTTTCAACATCTGTAGAAAGTGCACTTTGAAACAGGCAGCATGACTTCTTTCAGTACATCAAAACAGGATACGCATATGCTATACTAATGAATGAAAAGTAGCCAAAAGAGAACCAGTCAGAGAATATTGCCTACTGCTAGGCACTTTGCTCCCTTCTAAAACTTGATATTTGGTAACTTTGCCTTAGAAATTCCTGCTTCTGTGGCTGTCTTTCATTCCTTTATACTATTTCTTATAGTGATGTATATTTGCTATCTTCAGCATTGTTTCTGCCCTAATTAGCCTATTATTTACTCAGTGCTTCAAACATTAATTTGAGTTTCCATATTCGTCATAAATACTGAGCTCAGCTATATATATATATTCTAAGCAGGAAAGAATGTCTCATTGTGTACACAGATACAATGTTTGTATCTCATATATCTTTATTTTAAAAATGAAGTTTCATTTAGGTTTTATCTTTAGAAGGTTAGTGTGACTGAGATATTAGTCATTTCTGTTATTTGGTAATGAGTGTACATTCATCCCATAGTTCTTAACTACCATGTAAATATTCTTATCTGACCCTGATTTCTTGTAAAGTAAGTGCATTTCATTAACAAATTTGTTGAAAAAGCATTGAACTCTGATCAGATAAGAAAGGTGTGCATTCATCTAATCTGTATAACCGAGATATGTTAATAATAATACAAACACACATGCATACACGTGTGTATGTGCATGTTCATGTGCATGTACTTGTGTGTATCGTGTGCATATATTTCTGTATGTATAAGTTAAAACATTTTTTCTGCAAGCTTACTAAACTGACCATCCCCAAACCACTGTTCCCCTCATCTTCCTTTTTTTAACAGGGAGCACTACTTTGTTGATAGGGTCTTAGGCTATGTATTGATCCAAAGTAACCTAGCCATAAAATCCCAAACCGTGAATACTCACAGACATGAATATCAAATATTTAATTGCAACCCACTTCAGTGAGGATTTGAGAGACCAACCCAGGGTACATTTCATAGTTAGCTTTGACCCGTAAAGCTTGAGGGGCCAGACCTGGGGGTATGTTTATGATTGCCCATCCATTCATCTAGGTTATACTTAAACAGGGATAGGGAACTACTTTGCTTTACATCCAGGGGAAATGTATTCCATAAAAGAGTATTTCTCTGGGGGGGATATCTGTCTTGCTAACTGATCTTATTTATACTCTAGTGGGAAATTTAGATCTCTCCTGAGCAGGTGTTTAGAACCACATCCTGTAAATGCGCATGAGTTCACATAGGACTTGATTCTTTGAGGCATGTAGGTTAGACAAGGTCCCGTCTCAAGGGTTTGTGGGAAACAGATAAGACAGAGAAAAAGCACTCTTTGAGACAATGAGTGAAACTCAAGAAAGACATGTCCATGATTGTCTAAGTGAGGAAACATTGTGGTCTTTTAAGCTGAGTTATATACTTAGACAAGTGCGTTGGAAAGGGAGCATTGTACACTACTATGGACCCAATGAGAGAGGGGTAGAGGGGAACAATAACTTCTATGGATCTTGAAGGTATACCTATGGTGATCAGTCTTACCAGATTAAGTGGTTGCCAAGTGACAGTGGATTCATGGTGATCAAAGGATATTTCATTATCAATGAAAGTGCCCAGGTCCCTGATGACTGATTCAGCTTTCAAGTGGATGTCACCTATGTGGTAGGTGAATAGATGCCATTGTCTGTAGAAGGACATAATTCTGCATTTTTTGACCTGTAATTGGACTATTTCCAGGTGAGTGTTAGGCCCTCCTAGAGAATCTGATAAACAGATGAAGAGTTTATGACTGCTCACCTGGTGTACACCTTGAGGTAACCTTTTAAAATTCAGAGGCAGCCCTAACAAGCTGATCTAGCAGGAAGACATGCAGCACTACATCAGGCTGTCTCCAAGGCCATACTACATGCAAATGAGGCTGCATGCTAATGAACCATATGCTGTCTCCCCTGCAAATGCCTCCAGAAAGACATCTAACATGCTCAACCATGTAGATTAGCATGGCCATGGCTATCACATTGTGTTAGTGAACACAATCAAAAGGCCATATCCAGACATCGTGGAAGAGGTAAGTACTGGGGATTTTAATGGTAAGGTAGGATCTGGAGGTGTGTGAGGGACTGCACATGGGGGGGGGGTATGATTTTTATTCCAAGATGTAGCCGCTGAAGTTAACTACCATGTGGAATGCTGATGTGTATGTGGCATTAGTTAGCTGTGATTTAGAAACAAGCAAATGAGCCAATAATGAGGTCATTGTGGCTTATATGTGTCTGAATCACATAATAACATCTAGTGGGAGCAGGGTCTTTTCTCTAGGAGTGTCTGGTAGAGGCAACTTGGCCTGTTATCAATTCATATGGAGCTAGTGTTTTTGACGTTGGAGAGAGCTTAAAGAACGTACTTAGAAGTGATCAGAGGGTGTGGCATGAGCATGCTAATTTGCCGTGGAAAGTTAGGAGGCATTAAGGAGTGAAATATGTGCTAAATTTGTCAACATGTTGGCTATGTCCTCAAGTGATGAGCATGTGTTGTTATGTATTAGCTCTGTGCAATGCTGGGCATTAGTGTTAAGGTTTCTGGCACAGCTGAAAAAAAATGTTGTGGTTGTCCTTAACATGGGTGCTAAATTTCAATTCATACTTATTTTTGGAGGATTTGATTTTGCTGCTGAGTTCTTTATTGATCTTTCTGAGTTCTTCTTTAGATAACTGGGTATTAAGTTTACAAATACAGGCAAAGGCTTTCTTCCTCTTATTAAATCATTTGTTTCCACTAGGGTTTAACCATTGGGGTTTATTCCTGAACCTGGCATTGTATTTTGCCTTATGGGACTGACACCCCAATGCATGCTTTGAGATGGGCATAGAAATTATGTGTAACTGTGGCAGCATGCTTGATGAGGTCATTAAGATAAGGAGGGAGCTGAAATTTTAGTAGGTTATCATTTCACTGGATTATGTTTGCCTTAGAGTAATCTCCAACGTCAGAGGGGTTTGTAATAGATCTGGTTTTACCTTAATAGTGATTGTTACTGAATTGTGGTTAGATTTGTCCAGTGATGTGGTAATTCAAGGTGTTGAGCATGGGGGGGGGGTTATTGTCCTTAGAACTAGTTCCAATATTTTATTACACCTAGTTGGGGCTAGATCTAGTTGGCCCAAGCAGCTGGCATTAATAAAGTCTGGGAATCTTTGTGCATTCGTATTAGTCATGGCATAGGTTTACCAGTTGACTTACTCTGAGTCACCCAGTTGGCAAATGGAGGTAGAAGGAATCTAACCCCGTATGTTGTTTACAGGAAGCAGCTCATTAACAGCAGGTCTCAATCCCCTACACTGAATTCCATCCCAGAAATATTCTAGTTTCCTGCAAAGGACAAGCATTATAGAGTTATGTGGAGCAGTGCATTGTCCCCTGAAATATTCCAGGGCCCTGTAAAGTGAAAGTACCAGGGGTTTGTGGGGAGCAGTATACTGTCATTCTACAGAGCTGGAGTATTTTCTACTTAGCCGACTCATCTTGACACACCAAGGGCAAATGTGAGCTTGACTAACAGGTTAGCTCTTATGGATGCAAAAACCTGTTACAGCTGCAAGACTCTAATTCCCCTACTGGAAAAATTCTGCTGTTGACACAGTTCCTCTACACTTCAACATCAGAGGTATTTTTGCATTAGGAACTGTGACAGATGAAAACAAACCAGTATATGCTGTTCATATTCTGTCAGGCCTCCTCTACTCCGTGGGTATCGATTTTAAGCACAGCTTTCTAGAGTCAGTTGCAAATAACTTGCTCCTGTGCCATCATGGAGCCTTTTGAAAAAAAATCAATTATTTATAATTGGGAAATTCTGGTCCAGTACAAGTCATTTTAGTACAATAAATAAAGTTATATAATAAAAAATTGATTCACAAACAATGCAAATAAGATTGAAAGGAATAATTAAGCACTAGATTCATTTCAGACTGAATAACAATCCAATGTAACATGGCATTAATATATCATTTAAAATTCTATATATAAGCATGAAGGCTTAATAATACCATAGTAAAGGAAAGAGGAGAAACAATTCTGCAAAAGTAATCAGAAAAGTGACACATAACATCAGTTACAATATACATGATTGCAACCACAGCATTGGGTAGAAAATAAATGTGTTAAGAGCTCTCCTGAAAGGGATCTTGAATGGAATTTAATATATGCTGTGTGGAGGGCTAATCCAGAGTTTATAGATTTCCAGGGAATGCAATAAGTTACTGAAATGACATGTGCAAGGGTGCATTTGCAAATCATTGATGCGGAATAAGGAATAAGGTATGCCATTTAATCATGGGAGTACAAGCAAGGTTTTTTATAGTGGTATAACAGACAATGAGCTACCTTAGGTACAGCATTTTTAGGTATAATGGGAATTTATGCTAGTGTAGACACTTTTCGGAAGACAGAGATAAGCACTAGAATCGTTGCCAGCAATAAGTTTGGAAGCTTGATTATAGAATTGACCAATAAGGGAAAGCTGAGAAACATTCTAATTAATTAGGAGACAAGATTATTATAAGAGACCTGGGCCATGTTAGCCAATACCTGCTCAGCTGACTAGAGAATGTCATTCTTTTTATTAACATTCATGATAACAGGCCTAATAAATTAATGAAATGTTAAGTGTTGGTCAAAAGTGACATCTAAACATCTGGAATGTGGATCAACTTCCAAAACGGTAATAACAGTACACAGAATTTTGAGTAGAAATTTCAAGGGAATACCTCATAACTTGAAATTATTAAACAGTCATAGCTTTAAACCATTTTTGAATATTATCAAAACTAGACTGGCCACTGACATTTATTGCCTGAATATGAGAAGTAAAAAAAAAAAAGAAAGAAAATTAAAGTCCCTGCAAAAAAAAAAAAAGAAAGAAAATTAAAGTCCCTGCATGCTGGAGTCAGCAAGAAGGGCTAGATTCGAAGCAGAAGTAAAAATAATGTGGTTAGCATTGGCAGCTCACAGCAAGAGTTTCTCCAGTTTGATTTTCAGCTGGAGTGTCCTCTGTGTGGAGTCTGCATGTCTTCCCTGTGATCGCGCAGGTTTCCTCCAGGTGCTCCGGTTTCCTCCCACATTCCAAAGACATGCAGTAGGTGGATTGGACATTGTAAATTGGCCGTAAGTGTGAGTGTGTGTGCGAGGTAGTGGTATGGATGAATACAGCGATGGGGTTAGCCACCCGGCGGTGTAAGCCTTGGCTCGAGATGATTGTCACTGTTGAAGTGACACCCCGACCCCATGTACAAAATGGGAAAAGGGGTTGAGAATGGATGGATGAATATATGTTTATAGGGTTATCAAGACATGTGACTGAGCAGACAAATGGGAAGTACATACAAACAGATCAAAACACTTATCATGAACTTCTGCTCTGATCTGATAGAAATAAAGGCTGTATAAATACTGTTAAGCACATGAAAAGCTATGGAATGGAAAGGATGCCAGTTTGTGACTACCAGACAGATGCTAACTGAATTCGGAAGCATGAAACCTGGTGTGATAATGGGTGCAGATGGCTTGCAACCTAAAACATTACAAAGAAAAGGAGAAACAGATATTTTTCCTGGGCAATTGGTTGATCTTGGATTAGTTTAGGAGAAATGGTATTCAGTAGCTGAATTCTGCCTCCTCAATGTACACATAAGAAATTATATAAATACTACCAGTTATAGTCCAAAGTCCTAGAAATGCAAATGTTTAAACAGAAAACAAGCAGTGCAGGAAATGAAGGCATAGCATGTGAGAAACTCAGAATGACGTCTTTTACTCAGGACAGCTTTAGCAGTGAATTGATTATGGGTACAGTATATATTTAGTCAGTGCTTACTCTACCAAACTGAAATCCAATTTTTAATCTTGCATTTAACTTAGAGATTCAGAACTTGCCATGTTTTTCAGTTTAAATATTTTTTCTAGAGTGTTACTGGGATGAATTAACAATACATTTTCAGAAATGAAGAAATATCTCTTGCTAAGAAAAAGTAAAAGAAAATTGAGCCCTTTTTAATTTCAGCAAGAAAGATGCACGGTTATGTGTTCAAAACCTTTATGATAAAGTACATGCAGCCAAAATGTTTTCCATCTGCTCAAACTGAGCCCAGCAGAAATGTTTAAGCATCATTGTTCTAAATTAGCAGACAGCTGACTCAGCATAATGACCACATATGCAAGTAATGCAAGATAAACCACAATGTCTGTGCAATATGCAATAAAACACAATACTGAAAACTGTCCTTCACTCATCAGTGGTGTAAACACATTGCCCACCTGCATATTCGCAAGTTCTGTGGGCAGTTGCCATATCTTTGGTTGCAGAAGTGTTTACTTAATTCTCATTTATGATTGCAGGATATGAAAGACCGTGACCCAAGTAGACCTGAAATACATTTTCTGCCTGGCAACATATGAGTGTTAGGTCAGGTTTCATACTGTCTGCTGTGAATTATTGTAGTGCTGTATGTTTAAAAGTTTATTAAAATGCAGTACTTATGGGTTAAATATAGTGAGAGGGTAAGGATAATTATGTTGTGGCAATTTAGTGTTTATTTTTAACTTGCAGCTGAATACTTTTAAACATGATTTAAATTATTATTGACTTTTAATGAAGCATAAATGTTTGCAACCCAGGTTTTAAAGCTTTATGATCTGATTTAGTAACTGATTGTTTAAAAATACTTGCTATTACTGCATGCATTTATGGAAGTTTTGTCATAAATGCAGTTTACTGTTACAAACCTTTGACCATTTAAGCAATTACATAAGTGACAATCCAAGATGTCATCTAACAGTTTTAACTCATTTGCCCTTACTTAAGTTACTATTCCCATTGTCTCTGTCAGACCCTCAAATATATGCTTTTCTGTGCGTTCGTGAATCATATTACCCACCATCATCATCACAAGCCAGCACTTCCCAAATGGGTGGACAGGCAGCTTCATATTTTTGAGTTCCAGGACGATTTGAGAAGAGCCCAGGTAAGAATGGAAATGTGGTTGATTTAAAAATCAAGCTATTCAGTGTTGCTGTTTTGCTTATTTTGTGTGAGATCAAAAACATGCAAAAAGAAGATAATCAATGAAAATGTGCATTTCTTTGCAAATCAGTATTAAAGGAACAAACTACTAGTAAAAATCATTGATACTTTGAGTGCATGCATGTGAGTGTCTGTGTGTCTGTATGCAGTGTGTGTCTGCATGGCCATGTGTGTGTGTGTGTGTGTGTGTGTGTGTGTGTGTGTGTGTCTATATATGTATTTGTGTTGGGAGTATCTCACTTACTCTGTATGCTGTACAATAAGTTTTTTTTTTTGCATTGTGAGTACCAAAGCTTTTTGCTGATATTTCTTTGATGTTAAAAGACTTTTTTGTTGCCTGAAGAAGACTAACTTTGATACAGGCTGTGAACCTACAAAATAAGGGGTTTCACATTATGAAGCAGACCTTTATACATCCAACCCTTGATCTTTACAATGACATAAGGAGAAGTTTGGTAGGGGGGCAATAGGGATGCACAATCTCCCCCAGTATCTATATAAAGGAAGAATACAAGAGATTATGAGCTTAATAACTAAAGTATTACAAAAGAAGAAACAATGTGACATGTGTGACGCCCCTGCCCTGGCCTAGTAATCAAGGAGCCTCAATCATTACCACTAACCCCAGTGAGGGACGTGCACATTGGGACGATGTACACACACAGTAAAGTACAATTTCCCTTAGGAGCACACTGAGAGAACAGTCAATCTGGGGTTGGTTTCTATCTCTTTCTCCAGATCCCCAATAAGACTCCACATTGGCACAGCTATAGGGTTAAGATCTCAGCCGAGTGGTCAAGCCAAAACCTCCAGCACCCTCTCTGTCCAACCAGTGCTTCATGTCCCTGCCCAAGTAGCTGACATACACACACACACACACACACACACGCACACACACACACACACACACACACACACACACACACACACACACACACACACACACACACACACACACACACACACTTTGAGATTTTATTTATATACAGACATACAAACACTCCTGGGGAAGGCTGGCACAGGTTCACTAGCTATTCCCCCTTCTGCCCAGAATATAAGGCAGTACCAACTGCCGTCAACCACCCTTATCGACTACTATAAGGACCTTACAAAGGGTGACCAATTCTACTATGTAATGTTACTATTATCCAAATGGTAAGTGTGTCCAAGACTTTAAGGCTATTTTAGAGTGGCCTATACAGTGTTACCAAATACATGCAAGTACTCTAGGAACTTAAATATCTCTAAACAAAACCAGTCACAATTAAAAGGTTTAAATATATTTAATAATAAGTAATAAAAGAACAAGACAATACTCAATAACCCAATACAGTGTCAACAGAGCTCAGAATCACAGGAAATAATTTAAAACAACATTGCAGGACAGTCTCACATAAATACAGAAAACAGCTAGACTGATATTAATATTTTCCTAGCTATCTCTAAGAGAGATACTATGATCTATGTCTTACTTACAGAGCAAGGCAAGTGCTGGTGAGATATATACAGGTCCAGAGATAAATACAAAATGCCCTGAATTTCTCTCTGAGATAGTTCTTAAATTACTATCAAACATTTCTGCTGGGGCATCTGAGATTACCTCATTCTTGTCACCTCTGTCTTAGTTCCCAGGCTAACAGGAACTTAACATTTAACATGCGTCTATGAAAAATACTTATCGCTCAGATGTACAGCTGCTAGGAAGCCACAGAGCAATACAAAACACTTTACATGTGAAACCTAGTAATTATCTCCATCTCAAGACAATAGAAAGAAACTCTAGTTGTATACATTCTGTCTTCTAGCTGTGGTAAATACAATCATAAAACTCTTTACTTATTTTCTCAGAGGTTGCAAGTTAACTCTGCATGTCCCAGTTTCTACTATGAAAATGTACATTTGCACAGGCATATAGTCCATATGCATTTCTGCTCTTTTCCAGCAGGATGCACTGTGGTTACATTTTTGAAGCTCAGCACATAACATAACAGGTTACTGACATTTGTAGGCAAGCCTATGGATCATATTAATATTTACAATGACATAGAATTATTTACAAAATTCTAGCTAGCTGGGCTGGCAGCCTTCACACCCCCCCCCATGAGAACTCAAGCAAGTTTTTCAAGTGACTCTTGAGAAACGTTGCTTGAGAGGGTTGAGTCTATCTGGGTATACCTTACCCCATTCTCTGTCTCGACAGCCCATCTGTGTTTGCATTGCTAACCCCACTGTGGTGCTGCACTATCATATCATATGGTTGCAACCCTAGGCTCCACCTTAGTAACTTGGTATTTTGCTGGCTGGCTCGAAGCAGCCATGTTAAGGGATTGTGGTCTGTAACTACAGTGAATTTTCTTCCATACAGATAAGGTTGAAGTTTCTGAAGTGTCTACACTATGGCTAGACATTTCTTTTCTACAGCTGCATAGCATTCCTCCCTGGGTTGGAGCCTATGACTGAGATAAACCACTGGGTGATCTTCTCCCTCTGAAGAAATCTGGCTAAGTACAGCCTCCACCCCATGGTTTGAAGCATCCACCTGCATAACAAATTATTTGCTGTAATCTGGACTGGCTAGCACAGGGAGTCCTCCCAAAGCTCCTTTAAGTTTCTGGAATGCCTGCTCACATGCTGGCGTCCACACTACATTATTTAGCCTGTTTTTCCTTGTCAGGTCTGTGAGGGGAGCAGCTATGGTACTGTAATTGGGGACGGACTTTATGTAGTACATTGCTGTCCCTAAAAATGTCTTCACCTGCTTTTTGGTAACAGGTGCAGGCCATGCCTGAATGGCTTCCATGTTGGCAGGTTCAGGCCTGATCTTACCACACCCCACTCTTTGTCTTAGGTAGGAGACCTCTGCTATACCCACCTGACATTTGCTGGGCTTAACTGTCAACCCTTCCATCTGTTGTCTACCCAGCACCTCCCTGACATGCTGAAGGTGTGCTTGCTAGGAATGGCTGTAAATGGCAATATCATCTAGGTAAGCAAGGGCAAGGGTAAAATCTCCTGCTCCTGCTAGGATATGATCTACCTGGGTCCCTATTAAATAAACGAAAAGTGGAAATGTTGAACAGCTTAATAAACAAAAAGGCCATTCCTCGATATCGCTATTGTAAGAGCGTGGTACAGTGAAGGCTGGAAATTTTGCCCTTTCTTAACTGTAGTGTGATCTTGGAGTTGGTATATATAATTAGCAGGAGGAATGGGGCCCCCCCCACAATATTAATTTCGAGGAACGGCCTTTTCGTTTATTTGGCCGTTTGACATTTCACTTTTTGTTTATTTAATATGGACCTGATCTACCAGCCTATGGAAAGTCACTGGGGCATTTTTCATCCCAAAGGGCATCTTTGTGAACTCATACAAACCAAAAGGAGTCACAAAGGCTGACCTCTGTCTCTAGCACTGGGAGTCAGGGGCACCTGCCAGTAACCCTTGTTAAGATCAATGGTGGTAAGATACTTAGCCCCACCCAGCTGCTCTAGGGTTTCATTTGTCCTAGGCATGGGGTAAGCATCCAACTCTGTATAACTAATTTCCTGAAGAGCACACAGAACCTGGTGCTGTCATCCTTCTTTGGTACCAGCACCACTGGGGAGGCCCACGGACTGCTGAACACCTGAATTACCCCTAGTTTTAACATTTTCTGTATCTCCTCCCTCAGAGTCTATTTAACTCACTCAAGGACCCTATAAGGGGTCTGCCGAATAAGCCTTTGGGGTCCTGTATCCACCTGGTGCTGTGCCAGGTGGGTGCACCCTGCTTTCCCAGTGAATATGTCCCCAAACTCTTGTAACACTGCTCGAATTTTTCAAACCTGGATAGGAAATAGCTGCTGGGACATTGCTACCCCTTTCACTGAGGTGTCAGTCCGAGCCTCACTGAGGAGTTCAGTCACCAGATCTTCCTCAGACTCCTGCAATCCACTGCAAGTACTCAGTACAAGTGCCTCCCATTCATGGTAAGGTTTCATCATGTTAACATGGTACAATTTGTGCCCCTGCCTCCTGCCTAGCAGTTCTACTATGCAATTAACATCATTGACCTTCCTTACCACCTTATAGGGTCTCTCCCAAGCTGCTTGCAGCTTGTTGTGTCTGACAGGGATGAGAACCATTATCTGCTGCCCTACAGCATACTTTCTAGTTCAAGCATTCCTGTCACACCAGACCTTTTTCTGCTGTTGGGCTTCTGCCAGGTTTCCCTGGGCCAAGCCCATGAGTTCCCTGAGCCTTGTCCTGAGGTTTAGGCATATGCCACAACAGACTCCTTGTGAGATTCACACTCACCCTCCCACTCATCAGGAATTAAATCTAGAGGTCCCCTCACCCTATGCCCACACAACAACTCAAAGGGTGGAAAAACCTGTGGATTCCTGGGGAAGCTCTCTGTAAGCGAACAACAGATGGGGCAAGTATTTGTCCCAGTCCCTCTTAAACTGGTCTGCAAATACCAGTAGCATGGACTTGAGTGTAGAGTTTAACCTCTCAACAAGGCCATTAGTCTGGGGATGGTAGGGGTGGTCTTTAGGGACTTCATCCCACAGTACTTCTACAGACAAGCCAGCAGGTCTGACATGAAATTGGCACCTCTGTCAGTCTGTATTTCTTTTGGGAAACCTTTGCTGCTGAAAATCTCTAACAAAGCATTTGCCACCTTTTCTGCCTCAATGGAGGACAGAGCCACTGCCTCAGGGTATCATGTAGCATAATCTACTATGACTAGGATATACTTTTTCCCTGTGGAACTTGGGGTACTCAGAGGCCCCACAATATCCATTGCTACCCTCTGAAATGACTCCTCAATCACAGGCAAAGGCATCAAAGGAGCTTTCATCTTGTCTCCTGCCTTGCCTACCTTTTGGCACTGCTCATAGTTCCTGCAGTACCCTGTTACATCTCTGGAAATCCCAGGCCAATAGAATTTCAGCATAATACATCTCTTTGTACATTTTATGCCCATATGACATGCAAAGGGAATATCATGGGTTATGGTTAGAAGTGCCAGATGGTAGGCTCTGGGTACCACCAACTACTGTATTCTCTCATACTCTAGCCCTCCCTCAGGGGTCCACTCTCTGCACAGTAACCATTTGTCCCAGTATACAGATTTCCCCCTTCCCTTGAGAATCAAGTGCCTCACTAGCTACCTCTCTCAGGCCTTGTAATGTAGGGTCTGAGAGCTGAGCTTGTCTCAACTCTCTCTTTGTAACCCTTCCCAGCTCCCTTTCTGCAGGAAGACTGGCATCCTCTGACAGCAGTGCCTCACTGTCAGCCTGGGTACTACTACTCTCCTCTGCCCTTGCAGTCACTCTTTCCAAGGGAACATCAGTACCCACAAGCAGCTGTGGCTCACCTTCAGTCTCACTGCTACAGGGTTGCTCCCTTCCTGAAGTAACCACCTCACCAGTCCTGGCTGCAAGTGTGCAGTCTGTCTGGGACTCCCCCAGGCTACCAGACTCACATGCTTGTCTCCAATCCTGACTGCATGTAACTTCATCCACACGTGGTACTGCATTATCAAAATCCTTCCCTATCAGGGCATCTGCAGGATGCTAGTTTGGTACCCTTGTTGTCTCAAGACAACCTACTGTTGGCATTTTGTCATTCCAACTTAGTTGGTCTCTCACCTTTTGTTCCCCACCTTACTTTAGTGGACTTCTATATGCTACATGGCCCCACTGGTTGCATTCAGTAGGTTCATAGATTCATAGATTAGTACTAAGCTAACTGACCTTGCAAGCCATTTTAAGCCTAGCCAATTATCCCTTGTGAGACTCAAACCTTGCACCATGTGTTTGTAAGGCAAACACCTTAACCATTAGGCCACCCCTCCCAACCCGTTCAAAACATTTAACCCCAGGTCCTGGATGTGTACCTGGACTAGTGTCTTCCCCTGCCACTGGCAGATTCTGATGGGGCAGTCTGAGCTGCCCACCATGGGTTCCCTTAGACCCATGAGCAGCACTGGGTGTCCCTTTCCTGTGCAGGAATGCCCTGCTTGCTAGGTATAGGTCTCCCTTCTTCCCCAACCCATCTACAGTAAAGCATTGTCTGTCAGCTAACCAGATTCTCATGTCCTCAGGCAAAGTGTTAAGGGCTTGTTCCCTCACCAAAAGGTCTGCCAGCCCTTCAAAAGTGGTGACCTGACATCCACTCACCCACCTATGAAAATAAGTGCTTAGTTCAGCAACATATACATGCACACTTTCATCTGCCTTGTGTCTATGCTGATGAAACATTTTCCTGTAAACTTCAGGTGTTAGCTTAAAAAATTCTAGCAAACAATTCATTACAGCATTATAATTTAAAAAGTCATTATCAGACAGTTTGGACAGAACAGTTACAGCTTTACCATAGAGTAAGGGGTCAAGAAACATACCCAGAGCCCTTGGTCAACTGTTTACATGCCCTCTCAAATGTTTGAATGAAACTATCAAAATTATCCCCCTCTGTAAACTTTGGAAGAAATTTACTGACCTTTGTTGATTCTGGGTTTCAGTTACTCCCTTCCCCATTACATCAATGACTCTGGTGAAGAGTCAGCATCTCCAGTTCATGTTGCCTCAGCCTCTCCTTCTCCTCCTGATCCAGGTGTAGCAGTTTCTCATTCTCCTCAACCTGTAGACATCTCAGTCTCTGCTGCTTTTATTTCCAAAGGCTTGACCTCCAACTCAAGTCTCTTTAACTCCAGATGGTAAGTCCTCTCTGGAAAGGTTGAGCTGTCCATTTTCTTAGAGTTGTACATCTCCACAGCCAGTCTGATTGTCCTCCTGGTTGCTATTCTCTGATGCAGCTGTGACTAAAGCTGCAATCATGTCTGCCTTAGTCAGGTTGGCAAGCACCAGTCCTTTAGCCTGGCACATTTCAGCCACCTGGCTCCATGTCAGCTTGCCATACTCATCTGCTGACATGCTTGCCTCTCTCCCTAACTAACTAAGCTAACAAATGAAATAAAAAAATTGTGATATCAACTCTGAATGTTCACTGCATGGCTGATCTGGAGTACAAAAACGCCTTCAGTGATCACTGTATACACACTACAGGAATTCAGTATCCACACCACTACAAGCCAATTAATATGTGATGTGGCTATCTCACCACTATCAACCAATTAATATGTGATGTGGCTATTCCATCACTACCAAACAAATAATATGTGATGTCCCTGCCCTGGCCCAGTAATCAAGGAGTTTCAATCCTCAGCACTAACACCAGTGAGGGACGTGCACTTGGGAGGATGATAAGTATATACACTGTAAAGTACAATTTCCCTTAAAAGCACACAGAGATCACAGTCAGTCTGGGGCTGGTTTCTCTCTCTTTCTCCAGATCCCCAATAAGACTCCACACTGGCACAGCTATAGGGTTAAGATCTCAGCCAAGTGGTCAAGCCAAAACCTCCAGCACCCTCTCTGTCCAACTAGTGCTTCGTGTTCCTGCCCAAGTAGCTGACACACACACACACACGCATACACACACACACACACACACACACACACACACACACACACACACACACACACACTTTGAGATTTGATTTATATACAAACACAGAGACACACCTGGGAAAGGCTGGCACAGGTTCATTAGTGATGCCCCCTTCTGCCCAGACTATAAGGTAGTACCAGCTGCCACCAACCACCCTTATCAGCTACTATAAGGCCCGTACAAAGGGTGACCAATTCTGCTGTGCAATGTTGCTATTATTCAAATGATAAGTGTGTTCAAGACTTTAAGGCTATTTAAGAGTGGCCTGTACAGTGTTACCAAATACATGCAAGTACTCCAACCAGCCACAATTAAAAGTTTTAAATATATTTAATAATAAGTAATAACAGAACAAGACAATACTCAATAACCCAGTACAGTGACAACAAAATTAAAAATCACAAGAAATACTTTAAAACAAAATTGCAGGACAGTCTCACATAAATACAGAAAATATCCAGGCTGATCTTACTATTTTCCTATCTATTTCGAAGAGAGATACTATGATCTAAGTCTTACTTACAGAGCAAGGCAAGGGCCGGTGAGATGTTTACAGGTCCAGAGAAAAATACAAAATGCCCTGACCTTCTCTCTGAGATACTTCTTAAATTACTATCAAACATTTCTGCTGGGTCATTTCAGATTACATCATTCTTGTCACCTCTGCCTTAGTTTCCAGGCTAACAGGAACTTAACATTTAACATGTGCCTGTGAAAAATACTTATCTCTCAGATGTACAGCTGCTAGGAAACCACAGAGTAATACATGTGAAACCCAGTAATTACCTCTGACTCAAGACAATAGAAAGAAACTGTAGCTGTAGCCATTCTGTCTTCTAGCTGTGGTAAACACAATCTTAAAACTCTTTACTTATTTTCTCAGACTTTATACGTCAACTCTGTATGTCTCAATTTCTATTATGAAAACATACATTTGCACAGGCGTATAGTCCATATATATCTTTCTGCTCTTTTCCAGTAGGGTGCACTGTGGTTACATTTTTGAAGCTCAGCACATAACATACAGGTTACTTACATTTGTAGACAAGCCTATGGATCATATTAATATTTACAATGACATAGAACTATTTACAAAATTCTAGCTAGCTGGGCTGGCAACCTTCACAACATGATTTTTAAGTAAGGGGAAAGTGATGGAGGCAAAGGTGAAGAAATCTTTTGAAGACATGGAGCAGAGCCAAAGGTTGACTCAAGGATACAACTTTCATAAAAAAGTGTGGTGAACAGATGGAACCCTTTTCCTAAGGACATAGAAGGCCGAAAGAATGATCCAGTTCAAGAATATATGGCAAAAACATATGATAGATCTTTTTTGAGATGGGAAACTAAGATATTACATAGGATTTGCAGCTTATCCAGTAGGCAAAGGTATTGCCACTCTTGGAGGGCCAAGATTTTCTTTTCTACCATCATATTCTGTTTCAGAATAACAGTATTAATTCTTCCTAGGTGTTCTACTATTGGATGACTCACAAGTCGCAGAGAGCTGCTTGTGCAAATTACAACTAGCAGAACTGCTCTAATGGAAGAGTGTAGATTTGTTGAAAAATATAATGAAACTGTTACCCAAAAAGGCAGGAAATAATGATCTCCCAGTCTCCCTGAACTACCCAAAGAGATGTCTTTCAGGTGATCAGTGTGTGTCTGTACTGCTGCAATGGAAAACACATTGGAGGGGCCACATCTCAATATAACACATATGAGCAGGATAACATGCATGATTACAGATCTTTGTGGAGTCATATGAAAAATAACTACTTCAGCTGTGTAACACACATGACAGTGACATGTTATGTCAAATGAGGCACCTAGATATTTAGCTGATGAAATGTAAACAGCTAAATACCTACTATGGGGTTACAGCATGCAGTATAAACATGGAAAAATAACTCACTGTGAACATCCACACTTACTTTCAGAAGCTGTAACAGCACTCAGGATAAACTAGTCAGTGTCCACTCACAGAATACTGAACTGCAAATACCTTTTATTTGTCAGTATACAAAACACATAGAAGAGAACTGACAAGTGTAATGTACACTGAGGAATACATTACAACTGCTGAACAGAGAGGATAATGTGACACAGCATGACATAAATCCCAAAGTAAAAGTAAATCTCAAAATATGCACATTAAAATAAACCCATGGCACATATTACATGCAAAATAACTGTATCCTCAATGTCACACTTTGAAAATATCTGTGGTAAGGTCACAACAGTCAGCATATCTATACAAACTCAAGTATACTGCAATAACACTGCTGGTATACTGAGTGCCCAGGCGATGGCAGTCATGTAAAGACACACAATAGCCATGAGTATAAACCGGCAGGGGAGGACTAGTGATGTAAGGTCACATTGGAAGAAGATGCATGGCATCTTGAATACACACATATCAATCTGAATCTGAAACTGACAAAAGAGGATGGCAACTGTAGTGGGAAAGCAAAAGCCCACAGGAAACATCATCACACATCCACAAAAGTAGATATATACACAGTGATAACACACAGCATAATAAGTCAATATTGCATGACACAAAGCAGAGTAGGAACTGTGTATTTCATTGCAGAAGAGCATCTAATAGTAGGATATGTCTGTGGATGAGTAGTGCACCTCTGTGTTGCATTGTGTATGTGGATTTCTTGGAGTTAGATGTGGGGTACAAATCTGTGTCCAAGTGTCACAATAATTAGTCCTCATTTGGATGTGCCACGTACCAGTACATGACCCAGCAGCACTATGACATTAGGGAGGAAGTCATAGAAATATATACCAAACAGATAAGGGATGGAGGGGCACATTACAGTCACAGTCAAGGCACAGTGATACAGATGACACAGAGTTTTTGGATGGAACAAGCCTGTCATTGTGTAATCCATCAAGAATGTCTCCACTAGGTGACATCACACAGCAGATTGAAGATCATAACACCTGATATAAGCCTCCAGTGTCATGGACTTACAGTACTGACATGACATAAGTATTAACAGAAGGGGACAGGGTATACATCACACTGAAGCTCAAATGTCACAAAAGATGTCAGCAATGGCTGTGCAAGTACAGTTACAAATGATGGGCCACAGCATGTAAGTCTGTAACAGCATATGATCACTTGTTGCAAGTAGATTAAAACAAAGAGTTAGAAGGTCACACTGATTAAGGTCACAATGATAAGGGTCATTTGCATATATCCCATGTGCCTCTGTTACAGGAGGTTTGGGAGGACACTCATTGGAAGTTCTAGCTTGGCTGGAGTTTTCATTTAGTTTTTTCTGATTCTTGCAAGTAGATGGCACAGAGCATCCCTCTATTACATCAAACATCTCCTTTTGGGAGATGGTGGCAAGCTGCATATAGCTCTCTCCCTAAATCTGTCCACACAGTTCAAGTCACCTATATGAGGCCATCCCCACACACTGTAGCTTACATGTCAGCCTCTATGCAGGGGATTGTCAATGTCTGAAGTTGGATTATGGAACTTATGTGGGGTAGTCATATGTGGGACACAACACAGTGTACTTATAGGAACAGGACCGCTTCCAAATAAGGAGACCCAAATTGTGCAGACTACATAAACTAACACTAGAACTTTTGAAGTACTTTATTCAAAAATATTGGAAGTGTAGAAAAACCTGAATGGTGAGAAATGAACTTTTCATCAAAGTGTGTGTGTGTGTGTGTGTGGGGGGGGGGGGGGCTTTTATTTCAATTCTGCTTAAATATTGCATTTGTACTAATAGTTACCTGTGTGGCAATATTTTTCTGCTTTTCTGCATTTTCTTGCATTTTTGCCAAAAAGTTATTAGTTTGCTTTTTTAACTGGTTCTGTGACCTCAGTCTTGTAGCTTCATTTACAGTTGTGGGAAGACTGTGAATTACTGCAAGATTTTAGCATTGTTTGTACATCATACTACAATTCTATCTCCATAAGTAGAATTACTCTTAAAAGTTAACTGTTTGTATTATAACTAAGTCTGGGACTTTAGTCTTGCAGTTTAATTTGCAATCATATGATAATTGTGAACTACTGTATGATCTAAGCCTCATTTAGTCATTCATTACTGCATATTTCTAAAAAAAGTCTTAATGGTAAAGCTCTATCTAGTCTAGTGGCAACACTGTAATTTCTGCTGCAGGATTTGTGCTTCTGTGGCTCTAGATCTGTTTACATTTTATCTTTGCTGCTAGTCTTATGTTCAGCTTATCATTTGCCTGCTTAAAGTTGTATTACATTGCCTTCTGTTTGTTGTAATTGCTACTGTTTTCCACTGTTTTTGTGTCTGCAACATTGTTAAAACCCTCTCAGATCCCACTGATATATTAAGTACTGGTCTCCTTGCTGTTCCCTACTGTTTGCACACTAATTACAATTTTTCCCAGCCCCACTGTAAAAGCTAAATTTCTGAAATTCTTACCTACTTGGGGTCATTGACCTGTAACTCAGTCATAGGACCAACAGAACTATGATTTGCTAAATGTTCTGGTCAGAGATCTCAACTATTGGCTTTATTTGATTGGATCCCTCTCTATCTTATCTGCTATAACCTGCACAGAACCGCACCCTTCAAAGAGTCTTTTACTCAAGACTCTTTGAAGCATGGGAATCCATGAATGATGATAAATGAGGTTTTCATTAAACAGAGATGAAAAAAACAACTTTTATTTAATTCTGCATATACTGAAGTTGCATGTGTGATACTGTTTTTTTTCTTTTTTTTTTTTTTTTTTTTGTATTTTTCTGCATGTTCCATGATTTAGCCAAGAAGTCATCTGTTTGCATCTAACTTATTCTGGGACATTTGTCTTGTAGCTTCATTTGCAATTGTGGAAGAACTGTGAATTATTGCAAGATCTGAGCAGTGTTTATGCATTATACTACACTTTTATCTTCATAAGTAGAGCTGCTTGTAAAAGTTAACTGTAGTTGAACTCAGTCTGTGACTTGCAGTGATATTCACAGTTGTGGGAGAATTGTGAACTGTTGCAGGATACGAACCTCATTTAGTCATTTATTACTGCATTTTCCATAAACAAAGTTACAAGTAAACCTCTGCCTGGTCTGGTGCCTTAGACTGTCGCTTGGACCGCAGTAGTGGCAACATTGTAATTGTTGAGACAGGATTTGTGCTTCTGTGCTTCTGCAACTGTTTACATTCCATCTTTGCTGCTAGAGTCTTACATTATAGTTAACATTTGTCTGCTAAAATCTGCATTCCAGTGCCTTTCTGTTGGTTTTCATTTGCTACTGTTATTATATTTGCTACTGTTCATGTGTTTGTGACATTGTTACAGCCCTCTCAGCCCTCACTAATACATTTAAGTACTGCTTTCCCTTATGTTCCCTACTATTTGTGCATTAATTACAAATTTCTCTGCCCTCACTGTAAAAGCTAAGGTTTCTGAAATTTGAACCTGCCTGGAATCATTGACCCATAGCTCAGTCATAGGACTAAGAAAACTGTGATCTGCTACATGTTGTGAAGTCACAGATCTCCACTACTGGCTTTATTTGATTGGATCGCTCTCCAGTTCATCTGCTGTAACCTGCAAATAGCTGCACACACCCAGGGTCTTTTATTCAAGACTCTAAGAAGAGTGGAAGCCCTGAATTGTGAGAAATGAGCTTTTCATCAAAAACAGAAGAAAAAAGGCTATGTTGAGCTGCCCTCAGCACACTGCCACTGTTTGAATTACCCTATAGTGGTTTGTCAGTGCAAGAGCATTTTTCCTTATAAGAGACCTGCAAAATATACACAACCTTAGAAATCCAGGTTTGAGACCTAAATAACCCATGCCAATTGCAAACAAATGCACCTTGGGCTGCATTACACCCCATGACAAAATAACTAGGCATTTCCTGACACCTTAGTAGTAATTACCTTAGTAGTAATTCCACCCAAACAGTATCCTAAACAAACTGAACTCCAAACATCATAGTCATCCGTGACCTTCCCGAATCATTCCTGTTGAAACCATGGACCAGCACTTCCCTACAACTTCTGCAGCCAGCCTTCTTTAGTTGAGTATCTTGAGACAGTGTAAGAACTGTCTCTTGCTGTCTGATGATCATCTATTGTTAAAACAGCATAACATAATATAATACTGATGTACATATATGATGTCCTTGGAAGCAAAAATCTCACAAAGAATAAACTCAGACACCAAAATTATGAGCACAGCATCACATACCACACCTCACAAAGACCATCACCATGCACATAATTTATCATATGCTGAGATTCTAAAGAATAACTTGCCTAAAACTCAAAGAACTCCAAAATGCAACATAGCTGCAAAACACACTCTGCAAATTAAGCTTGCTACCTCACATAGCACAAGGAGTCCCCAAAGTCACAGATGCTGAGCCAGTAAGGCAGACATCTATCCAGCCAACCATTCTAGTTATAGAAGACTCCCTTGTAAGACATACACATGTACCTCTTACCATGATGAGCAAGGAAAGAGTGATGGTTAGTTGCTTGACTGGTGCTAGGATCCATCAGATCTCACATTCACTCAAGTCCATGAACAAGTACCTGTTTGACTTTGTCATAGTACATGTGGGCACTGATGTCTTGAGATGTACCTCTCTGGACTATATGAAGAGAGACATAATGGAGCTCTCAGACTATATGTCCCAGGCAGCTATAAGCTTAGCATTGAGCAGAATTCTACCTTCACAAAGGATGATGCCACAATATGAGCAAAAGATAATAGATGTTAATAATTGACTTAGTTTTTGTTGTCATTGAAAGGAGGCCAATTGTTTGCCAGCCTGGGAGGATATGATTGATTTTACCAGGGATAGCGTGCATCTCCCCCCTCTAGGGTTTTAAATATTGGCAAAGGCATTGTTCACTCCCATGGTGCCTTTTTTTGGAATGCCAGCCTGATAAACCTACCAGCATAATGAAGCAAGTAAAAGAAAATATGATGGTGATATTGAACAATTCTAGGAGTCTAAAAAAGAAACATTACTCCCTACAAGCCCTTCTCTACCTGGAGATGTAGATGTCTGTGTGGTGACTGAGATATAGTTTAAAATGGCAAAGAGCACACTGGCTGTGCAGGGCTTTAACAACTTCCACAGATTTAGATCAGCTACTCTACACGAGGGGGGAAAAGGTTGAGGTGTTTCAATCTTTATCCACAAAACACTCACGTCAAGGCTGGTAAAGCAACATGATACACTAGAGCTTCTTCCTGTCCAAATCATCATCAGAAATGCCCATACCATATACTAGCTAGCTACAGACCTTCCTTTGTGACCCAAGAAATCCATAATGCTTACCTATAGGAACTAGAATTACTCAGTATTGAAACCGATACCATTTTCTATATACTATAGACTGGAAAACCTACACCCAAAGTAATGCACAGCCACAGAGATTCCTGGACTTTGTCAATACAAATGCTCTGGAGTATTTAGTCAGAAAACCAACTTGGGATAATGACAACTTGAATCTTGTCCTTGATAATATGGGAACATATTGTATCATCCCACACATATCTTTGTCACTTGTTAAGTCTTACCAAAAAGCTGTCTCCTCTGAAAAAAAATTGAAAATGGCGATCCCTTCCACCCAAGGTACCTTTTGAAATTTCTGTAAAAAACTGAAAATGGAGACCCCTTCTACCCAAATTACCTTTAGAAATTTCTGTAAGAGAAACAATCTACTCCTAAGTGGTACAATGCCAAGCTACCCCATTTAATTCCACTGAATATGTGAAAATGTGCACCACTGCACTGTACTAGCATGCAAACAGCTGCAGAGATGTAGCTGTACCCAGTAGGAACAAGCATAGGGCAAACCCCAGAAACACCCCCCCCCCTCGTGGGGGAACCATAATATCAACAAGCTATAAAATAAAAGGAAGAGAATTTTGATCTACAGTAATTCTAACAATGATAGAGCCCTCATCACTGAAATAAACAAAAAACTCAGGAGCATAATGAAATCTGCAAAAGACAAGTTTGAAACTAAAATATTCAGCTAAGCCAAAGGCAAAGACAATCACAAGGTCTTTTTTAGCTATTTTTATAATCTCAGAAACACAAACAATGTTACTTTCACTGAGGCTGAAGATATAGAGAAATTCATGTGTGTTGAGAGACAGCCTTACAAGACTATCTGCAAATATATAGAGCTGAGTATATTTTTCTGTATTATTCTGTATTATAGAGCTAAATTGTTGCTTAGATATCTGTTGTCTTACTGTTCTGCAAATATACAGAGATCAGTATATATTTTTTTGGTTTTATAATTTGCACTCTGATTCCTCACATCTCTGTTGAAACTTTTTCCCACTCCCCCCTCCCTGTTCTTGGTTGTAGTTTAAATTTGGTGGCTTTTGCAGTGCCCGCCCCACTGTAGATTTGATCTAGGACACTCCCCTAGTCCCATCTCTTTACCGCATTCTACCTAATAAACCCTTTCTGCACTTGCTTTTAGTCCTTTTTAATTTAATTACATTTTTACAAACTGTGTGTGGACTAATATTGCTGCATACTCAAGTGTGCCAGCTTGCACTGCATGTGAATTGTTTTTACTACTGTTTTTGCTACTTTTCTGAAAAAAAAAGAATTGTAAGCCTGTTTCCTACCTTTCCTATAATTAGTGTTCCAAATACAGATTTGCTGTATCCAGGACTATTTGTAAGCTTCTGAGCCCCCAAGCCTTTCTGTGTTGGAGGAAGCATTCTAGCTTATCAGTGGGAGTGGTAAGCACTAGGTAACCTGTCTACCACATAAGGAGTGGTTCTGGCCCAGAATTTGTAGTTATTGGCGTTTGGGTCTTCCATCTCTCTCAACTTTCTGATTTGAAGGCCTGCATTTGCACTTGTTTCTGTCCTGTAACTCCTGGGCCCATCTCATTTGCTCACTCAAAAAAAAAAAAAATTATCTGCTTTTACTATATTTGTGTTTCTTCCTACTTTATTTTGCTTTCGCGTCATCTTAAAAGTACTCAATTGTATTTATTACTGCTTGGTGTAACTCATTCTAAGCCTTTTAGTTTAAGCACTTGGGCTTCAGACCAGTTATTTTACATTAGGAAGGTTTGTGGTCTGCACTGTAGTGGCAGGACAGGTAGCTTACATCCTTCTAAGTTGGGAACTGCCGATTGAGGGCTCAGTGTCTGTTATTCTAAAAGTGTATTAATTCTGGTTTAAGCACTTGGGCTTCAGGCCAGTTATTTTACATTAAAAGGGTTCGTGGTCTGCACTCTTGTGGGAGGAGAGGCTGGACTCTGCCCTTCTAGCTGGGAATTTCTGGTTAAAGGCTTATAGTGCCTGCATATTTAAACTGCTTCTTACTGAAATTGGTACACCTTGTTTGCTGTAGCATAGACTAGATCCAGGCCTGCTGAATCTAGCTTTGTTTGTATAACTTGAGCACTAATCCAGGCATTCTTTAAAGTATTCAATTGTATTTATTACTGCTTGGTAGTAACTTGATTAAAGTGTAGCTATCATTCTAAGTCTTTTGGATTAAGCACTTGGGCTTCAGACCAGTTGTTTTACATTAGGAAGGTTTGTGGCCTGCACTGTGGTGGCAGGACAGGTAGCTTACATCCTTCTAAGTTGGGAACTGCTGATTGAGGGCTCAGTGTCTGTTATTCTAAAAGTGTATTAATTCTGGTTTAAGCACTTGGGCTTCAGGCCAGTTGTTTTACATTAAGAAGGTTTGTGTTCTGCACTGTAGTGGCAGAACAGGTAGCTTACATCCTTCTAAGTTGGGAACTGCTGATTGAGGGCTCAGTGTCTGTTATTCTAAAAGTGTATTAATTCTGGTTTAAGCACTTGGGCTTCAGGCCAGTTATTTTACATTAAAAGGGTTCGTGGTCTGCACTCTTGTGGGAGGAGAGGCTGGACTCTGCCCTTCTGAGCTGGGAATTTCTGGTTAAAGGCTTATAGTGCCTGCATATTTGAACTGCTTCTTAATGAAATTGGTACACCTTGTTTGCTGTAGCATAGACTAGATCCAGGCCTGCTGAATCTAGCTTTGTTTGTATAACTTGAGCACTAATCCAGGCATTCTTTAAAGTATTCAGTTGTATTTATTACTGCTTAGTAGTAACTTGATTAAAGTGTAGCTATCATTCTAAGTATTTTGGATTAAGCACTTGGGCTTCAGACCAGTTGTTTTACATTAGGAAGGTTTGTGGCCTGCACTGTGGTGACAGGAGAGGTAGCTTACATCCTTCTAAGTTGTGAACTGCTGATTGAGGGCTCAGTGTCTGTTATTCTAAAAGTGTATTAGTTCTGGTTTAAGCACTTGGGCTTCAGGCCAGTTATTTTACATTAAGAAGGTTTGTGGTCTGCACTCTTGTGGGAGGAGAGGCTGGACTCTGCCCTTCTGAGCTGGGAATTTTTGGTTAAAGGCTTATAGTGCCTGCATATTTGAACTGTTTCTTACTGAAATTGGTACACCTTGTTTGCTGTAGCATAGACTAGATCCAGGCCTGCTGAATCTAGCTTTGTTTGTATGCTTGTTGTTTGTTTGCTTGTTATTTCCCTGAAACGCTAATTCCACCTAAAATGCGGCTTTTCAGCGCTTCTGTGGATCCCTAGTGATATCTGCATTGCTTACTGTACTTATTTCCTTGTTTCACTTGAAAGAAAGTTACTGTTTGTCGTTTTTGCATTTAAGTTACCTGTAACACATTGCATTTAAGTTACCTGGCACTTGCTCACTAAAGCAATTATATAAGTCAGCACTAAAATATTAAAAACACTACACCCTCACAAACTCCCCTTGAGTACCTCATTCCCCATTGGACCTTTTTTTCAATTATAAAGGAATTCCCAATACTATTCTAGCATGTCCAAAGGTCAGTTGTCAATCTCCTCTCCGGTCCAGCTGGTGAATCTGGGAATCTTGAGGCAATGTTACAACTGCCTCATGTACACAGACAACCCTCTCCTCCTCCCAAACAAATTCCAACACATGTGAGAGATGCAACCATATAGCCATACTGGAGGCTAAGCTCTCTCAACTCAGTACTGGTGAAACCAGTCAGGAGGAGAAGGAAACCACACTCACTACAATTCCAGTCTCACATAGACCTACCACGACAGCAAACCAAACACATAAACACACAAAAACATTCTCGGAGGCTCTAAATAAAAATCTGCCTAAGCAGCAGAGACCTCCAAAGCAGACACCCAAGCAACCACTACCTCAAAACAAAACACGTGCAACACATAGCTCACAAAGCCAGTGTCCTGAACAGTCACAGCCCTTAAGGCTAAACAACACACCTGATACACTTGTAATAGGTGACTCTATCATCAGGCACACTGACGTCCCGCTCACCAGGCTGAACAAGGAGAAGGTCACGGTGAGCTGCCTGTCGGGTGCTAGGATCTGCCACATAACACAAGCACTCAGGTCACTCCAAGGCAAGTACAAATATGACTCAGTCATTGTCCATGCTGGTGTGAATGACCTGAGATGTACCTCCCTGGACTACATGAAAAGAGACATAGAGGAGCTCTCTGAGCATGTAGCCCAGGCCGGTATGACCCTGACCTTGAGTAGCATCTTACCCTCACCAAGAATGATGCCACAATATGAAGACAAGATGATCAATTTCAACAATTGGCTTAAGTATTGGTGACATTCAAAGGGGAATCAATGCCTGTCAGCCTGGGATGACATGCACGACAAGCCACGATGCTTCGCTAGGGACGGCTTGCACCTGTAACCCTGGGCTTGGATATTGGCAAAGGCTCTTGCTACCCCATAGTGCCTTTTTAGGCAAGGCTCAAAAGACAAACCCATCTCCATAGGTATCACAAGGGATAAGAAACTAAGAGTAATGCTACTCAACGCCAGAAGTCTAAACCTCAAGATGCACGCACTCAAAACTCTCCTTAACATGGAGAACATCGATATCTGTGCAGTAACAGAAACCTGGTTCAAGGCTCCTGAGAGCACCCCAGCACTACCAGGTTATACCTCATACCATGCTTTTCGGCCCCAAAACTTGGACCGAACCACAAAAGGAGGGGGAGTATCAATATTCGTCAAAGATATCCACACCTCCAGGTTGGTGGCACAGCACGAAGCATCAGAGACTATCCATGTGCAACTAACAGTGGGTAAAACTGCCTTCCAGTTTATAGCCTGCTACAGACCACCCTCCCAAACCCAGGAACCCCACTCGGCCTTCCTGAGAACACTGGAAAATATGAAGGTCTCTCCAAACACCATTATATTGGGCGACTTCAACTACCTAAACATAGACTGGGAGCATTACTCTAGCTCTAACACCCTAGCCCAAAGGTTCCTAGAATTTATAAACTCAAATGCTATGGAACAACTTGTTACCACTCCCACAAGAGGGGAAAACATACTGGACCTGATCATCACCAACATGGGGACTCTATGCTCCAGACCAGAAGTGTATCCCTCACTGGTAAGATCAGACCATAAACTAATCTCACTGGATATTCACATCCCAACTCCACCCCTGCCCTGAAAACCACAGTGAAAAACTTCTCTAAAGCAAATTTCACACTCCTCAAAACCGAGGTGGAATCCTTCAAAGCCCCCGGGCCTGTGGAAAATACGGCCCAGACCGCAGAATCCTTTATAAACGCATTCTATGAACACCTTCAGGAATGCACGGATCATGCAATCCCAAATAAAACCAAGGCCCAATCCTCCAAAGGCAGACGTCCTGTCTGGTGGACCCCAGCCATAAACAAACTATACAATGGAAGGAGGAAGCTACTACATGATAGAGCAAAATCCCAAAAAAGGAAGGCATCTCTGATCAGTATTAGCAAAAAACTACGGGCACTCATAAAATCATCTAAGGCCAGCTTCGAGAGAAAAATTGCACAGGACACTAAGGATAATCACAAGGGTTTCTTTAGTTATGTTAGGAACCTGGGTGGGAATTCCCAGATATGCTCAGAATTAGTCCAAAATGACAAAAAATACACCGAACCCACAGACATTGCCAACATCCTAGCTGACAGGTTCAGCGCAAACTTCTCCCCCCCTGCCCACCAAAAGGGCAAATATCTATCCCAGCAGAGTGCTGCCCCCCTGACATCTCAGATGCTCAGGAAAGAGCTGCCCTCTCCAAAGCAAAAGACACAGCATCAATGGGACCAGACGGTGTCCCGGGCTGCGTCCTACATGAACTCCAAGAAGAGCTAAACCCAAACATAAAACTACTGTTCAATCTCAGCCTTACTACAGGATATGTACCCAAAGAGTGGCATACAGCAAAAGTGGCCTCTCTCCACAAAGGTGGTGCCTAAATGGATCCTGGAAACTATCGCCCCATAAGCCTGACTAGCTTGGTCTGCAAAGCTATGGAAAGGATCATCATGGACCTCATAAATAAAGATATTGGGGATCTACAGACACTGGCTCCTACCCAGTTCAGCTTTGTTAAGGGCAGATCCTGCCTCTTAAACCTGGTTGATTTCTTTGAAACAGTCACCAAGGCCATTGACGAGGGGAAGGTGGTCCACATAGCCTACCTGGACCTCGCAAAAGCCTTCGATACAATACCACACTCGGGCATTATAGATAAGCTCACCAGCTTAAATATAAACCCCTATGTCACTAGATGGGTTGCAAACTGGCTCAAGGACAGAACCCACATGGTTAGAATTGCTGGAGCCATGTCAGACTCCAAACCAGTTACAAGTGGCGTCCCACAAGGCTCAGTCCTGGGACCTCTCTTGTTCGGTATATATTTCTCGGAGGTACAGGCCAACACAGAAGGACTGTGGCTGACCAAGTTCACAGATGACTGCAAACTGGGTGCCATAATCGACTCTCCAGCCGACACAAGCATCCTCCAAAAGGGCCTCATAGAAACAGACAACTGGTGCCAGAGCCATGGCCCCAAGCTAAACGCCAAAAAGTGTATAGTCATCCCTTTGGCAAAAACAAAGTGCCCACAAATTACCACATAGGTGGTAATCCATTAAGTACAGAAGAAGTAATTAGGGACCTGGGGACCCAAGTTGATAGCAATCTTTCATTTGACAACCACGTGGCCAAAGTGGTTAGAAAAACATTTTATATAGCCCACCTAATCATGAAGGGATTCACATCTAGATCAGGGGAGGTCATCGTGCCTCTTTACTCATCCCTCATCAGGCCCATAATTGAGTACAATGCCCCTTTTGGGATGTACCTTACCAGACACCTGCAGCAACTGGAAAGACCCCAAAAGTACCTCACCAAGAGGATCAAAGGGCTCAAACAGATGCCATATGCTGCCCGGTTAAAGAAACTCCAGCTTTACTCAGTGGCATACTGCCTGCTCAGAGGCGATCTGTGCCTGACGTATAAAGCCATGTCCAACCCAGAATTAATGGACATGCTGCACCTCAGAAAATCCAAATCCTATCGAGCTACCCGCTCGAGAGACTTGAACCTCAACCTCAGCACTGAAATAAATAGGACATGCTGGAGGGACAGATTCATAACCCAGAGGCTCCCTTCACTCTGGAATAAAATCCCAGTCCAGGTTAGGCAGAGTCCCTCATTGACTCTCTTCAAGAGGAATCTTGATGAGTGGATGGGAGATCGTAGGTTTACCCCAGGTATCACTTCTGTGTCACTGTTAGACAGAGGCACAGTATACTAACCTCGAAAAAGGGCATAGCAAAATTAATTTAAAATGGGTGGCGAAAGCCAAACACACTCTGGCTAGGCTTATAAATGCCCTAGGGCAGATAGCCTAGTATGAACCTATGAACCTATAATTTTAGCTCAAAAGTGGCCCCTCTCACCTCTCCTCTCCATCTAGCTCACAAGATAAAACTAAAACTGACTTTCCATCAGCTATCACCAAAGACCACGTCCTAAAAGTGTTATAAAAAGCTGAAAATATGGCATTAGTAGTTCCTGACAATATTCCTGGATGCATCATAATTCACATGAAGCAAGAATTACCCCCCCCCCCCCCAACAACACTGTTAAACTTTAGCTTCCATATAGGTTTTGTTCCATGTGAATGGAGACCAACTACAGTCATTCCCTTTCATATGGGAGGACCTTCAACAGACCCAGACAATTATAGCTCCATAAGTCCAGCCTCAAATGCAAAGTCATGGAAAGACTTATTATGGAACTAATTAATAAGGACATGAGGAACCTCATAATACTGGGCCCATCAAAATGTGGATTCATCAAGGGCAGGTCATACTTACTCAAAATGGTGGACTTATTTTGAAAAGATCACCAAAGCAATGGATGAAGGTAAAACAGTATGTTCCATAAACCTCAACCTGGCTAAAGCTTTGGACACAGTCTCCCATTCATGTATAGTAGAAAAGGTAAATAAACTGGGAATAAACCCCTGCATCACCCTCTGGATTGCCAGCTGACACACAAATAGGACACAGAAGATCAAACTAGGAGAAACTACCTCGCAAAGAGACCAGTCACCAGTGGAGTACCCCCTGGGTTTCTTGCTTGGACCTCTCCTTTTTGGCATCTGATTCTCTGCAGTAAAAGCCAATATTAAAGGGATCTGGTTGACTATGTTTGCAGATGACTACAAGCTAGGAGCACTTATTGAATCCACAGATGACTTAGTCATCCTGCCTGAAGGTTTGTCACAAACAACTAACTGGTGCCAGAGATATGGTTTAAAATGGCTGAGAACACACTGGCTGTGTAGGGATTTAACAACTTCCATAAGCCACCTCTGAGGCTTCATGCTCAGTGAATACCTCCTTCCTTCACTACTATATGCCTCACCCATTTTCACCAACATTCAGATCTCCATAAGATCAAAACTTGAGCTTTGCTATAACAAAGTAGCTAGATTTGTAACCAGTCATACAACTCCCACCGGTGCTTCACCCACAGATATTTAAACTGGATTGAGTTACCTCACCACCTCAAATTCACCCAACTCCTCCTTGCTCATAAAATGTTATACAAATCCTCATCCTGCCCAGCAACCAACACCATTCTTAACCATTACCTCCCTAATTGCCTTCTTTCCTCATCTGAGAAACACTTCCTTGAAATCCATAAACCAAAACAAATCTTTCGATCACTGCCTATATTCCTACTCAGTAGCTAAGGTCTGGAATAGTATTCCTAGAGATATTAGAGCAATGTTGTTTAGTCATATATGCAAACAATCTATAAAGAAATTTCTCCTTAACTCCTGGCTCTATACATGTCTTACCCCAGACTGACACTACCTGTTACTTCTTCCTTCTCTTCCTTTCTCTGCCCTCTATTCCTTCTTCCTTTTCATTCCCTGGCACTTCTTTTCCCCCCTTTCCTCCCTTTTCTTATTAGCCAAAGCACCAGTAACTTCTCCGATAACTCCATATTTTAACTTCATTTCCTAATCTCCCCCTAGCTGCAAAATTTCTTTCTTTTCGCTTAGTCTTTTGCTCATATTTAAAATGCTTAACATCTTTACCATTGGATATCACTAGTGACTGTACTTTACTAGGTGTTCCATATCCTATGATTGTTGTTTAATATTCACTGCATGATTTTCTGATCTTTTATTTATCCTGTATGTCAATTCTGCTATTTGTTACTGCACTTCATATAATAATATTATATAGTTTATTAATTGAACTATATATGTTGGAACTTTACTCCCTGGCCCTCTGCTGAAAATGGGATCCATGCCCAGTCGAACTTTCCTGGTAAACAAATGCCAAGTAAATAAAATAAAAATAAAATCATGTACTGAAACTAAATTCCAAAAATGCATTATTGTATCCTTTGGGAAATTGTATATCTTGGGAACTACCACATTGACAATATTCCCCCAAGAGTTGACCCAGTCGTTCATGATTTGGGATCCTATATGGATAGTGACCTAACTTTTGACAAACATACATCCACTGCCATAAGAAAGTCCTTCAATATTACATAGCTTATAAACAAAGGGCTTGTGTCTAGACCTAGAGATGTCATTACTATACTTTACTCAACCCTCATTAGGTAAATTAAGCATGCCTCTCAACTGTCCAGATCTCTGCAGAATATCCAGATTTTTGCCTCTGATTTTGGTCTGTCCTCATAAAATTTGTGACTTTCTGACATAGCACAGTGGACTGAAGTCACTAAATGATGACAGACATTTAAATTCAGAATTTTTATCCTTCAGACAATGGATGCTAGTGTAAAACCTGTTATTCTAGCAACTGTATATGTTTATTAGAGCAACAATTAAAGTCTGTTCCTGTTCTGGGGCCTTTATCCCCAGTATTTTCTTCTTTGTCCAGATATCTTATGCTAAGAGGTTGAGAAGTATGATAATGACGTCTTTGGCATGTACCTGCCCAGACACATAAAACAACTGGAATACCCAAAAGATACCTTAGTAAAAGGATACAGGGTCTAAACAATATGTCCCACATTGTCCACCTCAAAGCCTGTCACTATGCTCAGTATCCTACAGACTGCCGGGGTAACCTGTGTCTGGCATACAAGACATCCACTGACTTAATAATGGTGGACCTACTGCATATCATCAAGTCAACTAACATCAGAAATACTTGGTCCAGGGATCTAAACTTCTTCAGCAACATCAGCAGAATGGTTTGGAGGCACAAGTATAGCTTGCAGAGGACATCAGTGCTCTGGAATAGATTCTCCATCAACACAAAACAAAACTAATCCCTGTCCATTTTCAGGCACAACTTAGATCTGTGAATGGGTAATAGAAAATTTACCCCAGGTCTGCTCCCTGTACTCTAATAGACAGAAGCAGTTCCTAAATACTTTATCCTGTGCATGGGTCCCCTCAAGCAATCTATGGTATAATCTCAATTATTCTTACTGGGGGTAATACATAATTATCAACCTTGGGATAGGTAAGGCCAAACTAACACCAAACGAGATGGGTTAATTTAAGAACCCAAAGGGAAATTGGCTGGGATTAAAACTGCTCTCAAGGGCAGCTAGCCTAGTTCTCACCTATGATACTAGTTAGATAACAGATGTATACCCTGCAGGACCAGAGGAATATGAAATCAGCTACAAAAGTGAATGTGATACAGCTGCGGAGCATTTAAAGAAAGGTGGAGTTTATATACCACACAAATAACAAAAGCACTATCGGACAGATTTCTATGTAGAGTGGTGTGCTCTGCCTCTTCATCTAACAGGATTATTATATTCAGCAGGCTTCACTAGCTGATGGCAGACCTGGATGTCTGTAACTGGATTTCAGATTTTGAGGAATTGTAAAGGAATCACTGCATTAGCCATGCTGAGGTTGTTTTTAGTAAAAAGAGGTTTAAAAAGTGAAAAATTATAAGCATACTTGTGCAAAGGCAAGAACACTGTGCAGTATTCCTGGAGGCTGTAATTCATGAATGTGACAGGGCCACTACAATGGCTAGGCTGAAGGGATGAGATTTGCTGCCCTAACAAGGAGAAGCGAGGGTATGATGAATACCTGCATAAACGAAAGCAAAAACTGGCTTAGAACCAAGAAAATTAACAGGAAAAAATGTTCTATAAAGCAGCACGTAAGGAGTCAACAGTATTATGAATGAGTGCTTTTGTTTTTTTATTTTGCACCAAGAACTTCTTCACATTTGACTACTGATCAAGTTTCCACATTTAAAAACAGTACCAAACAAATCCTATGTTCAAAACAACCAATCCCTGGCCACCTTCAATTACTCAATGTTCAAGAAATTTAAAGAAACAACACAACTAAAAAGTAAACCACAAGAATTTGAATGAATATATACAGTGGATATAAAAAGTGTACACACCCTGTTAAAATGCCAAGTTTTTGTGATATAAAAAAATGAGACTGCAATAAATCCTTTCAAAACTTTTCCCACCTTTAATGTGACCTATAACCTGTACAATTCAATTGAAAAACAAACAAATCTGTTAGGGGAAAATATGGAAAATAAAAAAAAATGTACAATAAGCTGGTTGCATAAGTGTGCACACCCTTAAACTAATACTTTGTTGAAGCATCTTTTGATTTAATTACAGCATTCAGTCTTTTTGAGTAGGAGTCTATCAGCATGGCACATCTTGACTTGGCAATATTTGCCCACTCTTCCTTGCAAAAGCATTCCAAATCTGTCAGATTGCGAGGGCATCTCTTATGTGCAGCCCTCTTCAAGTCACCCCACAGATTTTCTATTGGATTTAGGTCTGGGCCCTGGCTGGGCCATTCCAAAACTTTAATTTTCTTCCGGTGAAGCCATTCTTTTGTTGATTTGGATGTATGCTTGGGGTCATTGTCATGTTGAAAGGTGAAATTCTTCTTCATCTTCATCTTTCTAGCAGATGCCTGAAGGTTTTGGGCCAAAAGTGACTGGTATTTGGAACTGTTCATAACTCCATCCACCTTGACTAAAGCCTCAGTTCCAGCTGAAGAAAAGCAACCCCAAAGCATGATACTGCCACCACCATGTTTCACCGTGGGGATGATGTTCTTTTGTTGATGCAAAGTGTTGTTTTTGCGCCAAACATACCTTTTGAAATTGTGACCAAAAAGCTCAGCCTTGGTCTCATCAGACCATAACACATTTTCCCACATGCTTTTCGGAGACAATGTATTGTTTTGCAAATTTTAGCCAGGCCTGGATGTTTTTCTGTGTAAGAAAAGGCTTCTGTCTTGCAACCCTACCCCATAGTCCAGACATATGGAGGATACGGGAGATTGTTGTCACATGTAGTACACAACCAGTACTTGCCAGAAATTCCTGCAGCTCCTTCAGTGTTGCTGTAGGTCTCTTGGCAGCCTCCCTGACCAGTTTTCATCTTGTCTTTTCATCAATTTTGGAGGGACATCCAGTTCTTTGCAACGTCATTGTTGACCCATATTTTCTCCACTTTTTGATGCCTGTCTTCACTGTGTTCCATGGTATATCCAATACTGTGGAACATTTTTTTGTACCCTTCTCCTGACTGATACCTTTCAACAATGAGATCCCTTTGATGCTTTGTAAGCTCTCTGTGAACCATGACTTTTGCTGTAGCAGGCAACTGAGTAAATAGGTTCATAGGTTCATAGGTAGATACTAGGCTATCTGCCCTAGGGCATTTATAAGCCTAGCCAGAGTGTATTTGGCTTCTGCCTCCCTATTAGATTAGCCTACTGTGCCTCTGTAAAGTAGGTCACAGAAAGTACCCTTTTAAGATTAGTTTACTGTGCCTCTGTCTAGCAGGGGCACAGGAGAGATCCCAGGGGTGAATTTGCAATTTCCCATCGACGCGTCCAAATTTCGCTTGAAGAGGGTCAGCGAGGGTCTATGTCTAACATGAATTGGGATTCTATTCCAGAGTGAGGGGAGCCTCTGGGAAATGAATCTGTCCCTCCAGCATGTCCTATTTATTTTTGTGCTGAGGTTTAGGTCCCTGGAGCGTGTAGCTCTAAGGGACTTGGATTTTTTGAGGTGGAGCATGTCCATTAATTCTGGGTTTGACATGACTTTGTATGTCAGGCATAGATCACCTCTGAGTAGGCAGTAAGCAACTGAGTAGAGCTGGAGTTTCTTTAGTCGAGCTGCATAGGACATCTGTTTGTAGCCCATGATCCTCTTGGTGAGGTACTTTTGGGGTCTCTCCAGTTGCTGCAGGTGTCGGGTAAGGTACATCCCAAAAGGGGCATTGTATTCAATGATGGGCCTGATGAGTGATGAGTAGAGGGGCACAATGACCTCTCTTGATCTAGATGCGAACCCTTTCACGATAAGGTGGGCTATATAGAAGGTCTTTCTAACCACTTTGGCAACGTGATTATCAAAGGAGAGATTACTATCTACGTTGGTCCCCAAATCTCTAATTATTTCTTCCATACTTAATGGATTACCACCTATGTGGTAATTTGTGGGCACCTTGTTTTTCCCAAAGGGGATGACTATGCACTTTTTAGCATTTAGCTTGAGGCCGTGGCTCTGGCACCAAGCATCCATCTCTGTGAGACCCTTTTGGAGGATGCTTGTGTCAGCTGGAGATTCGATTATGGCCCCCAGTTTGCAGTCATCTGCGAACTTTGTCAGCCATAATCCCCCCATGTTAGCCTGAACCTCAGAGAAGTATATACCGAACAAGAGAGGTCCCAGAACTGAGCCCTGTGGGACACCACTTGTAACTGGTTTGGATTCGGACATGGCACCTGCGATTCTGACCATGTGGGTTCTATCTCTGAGCCAGTTTGGAACCAATCTTGTGATATAGCGGTTGATATTTAAGCTGGTAAGCTTATTTATGATGCCCGAGTGGGGTATTGTGTCAAAGGCTTTTGTGATGTCCAGGTAGGCTGTGTGGACTACCTTGCCCTCATCTATGGCTTTGGTAACTGTTTCAAAGAAATCAACTAGGTTTAAGAGGCAAGATCTGCCCTTAACAAAGCCGAATTGGGTAGGGTCCAGTGTCTAGAGGCTCCCAATGTCTTTGTTTATGAGTTCCATGATAATACGCTCCATAGCTTTACAGACCAGACTAGTCAGGCTTATGGGGCGATAGTTTCCGGGGTCCGTTGTGGCACCACCTTTGTGGAGTGGGACCACTGTAGCTGTACTCCATTCTTTGGGTACATATCCTGTAGTAAGGCTAAGTCTGAACAGTGACTTAATGTGAGGGTTCAGTTCTTCTTGGAGCTCATGTAAGACACAGCCTGGGACACCATCCGGTCCCATAGATGCTGTGTTTTTTGCTTTGGAGAGGGCAGCTTTCACCTGTGCATCTGTGATGTCAGCGAGGTTACATCCAGTTGGGATAGGCATTTGCTCCTTTGGGGGGGAAGGGGGGGGAGACATTTGCGCTGAATCTGTCTGCCAGGATGTTGGCTATGTCTGTAGGGTCGGTATATTTTGTACTGTTATGCAACAATTCAGAGCATATCTGGGAGTTTCCGCCCATGTTCCTGACATAACTAAAGAAGGCCTTGTGATTATCTTTAGTGTCTAGGGCAATTTTTCTTTCGAAATTGGCCTTTGATGATTTTATGAGGGATCGAAGTTTCTTGCTAATACTGATCAGAGATGCCTTCCCTTTTTGGAATTTTGCTCTGTCATGTAGTAGCTTCCTCCTTCTGTTGTATAGCTTATTTATGGCCGGAGTCCACCAGACCAGTCTCCTGTTTTTGGAGGAGTGAGTCTTGGTTTTATTTGGGATAGCACGATCCATGCATTCCTGCAGGTGCTCATAGAATGCATTTGTAAAGGATTCTGCAGATTGGGCTGTATTATCCTCTGGCCCAGAGGCTTTGAAGGATTCCACCTCAGTCTTGAGAAGTGCAAAGTTGGCTTTTGAGTAATTCTTTACAGTTATTTCCTTGGCTGGGGGTGGGGACGGGATATGGATGTCCAGGGAAATTTGTTTATGGTCTGATCTTACCAATGAAGGGTTTACCTCTGGTGTGGAACATAGAGTCCCCATGTTGGTGATGACCAGGTCCAATATGTTGTTCCCTCTTGTGGGAGTGGTGACCAGTTGTTCCATTGCGTTAGAGTTTATAAATTCAAGGAACCGTTGGGCGAGGGTGTTTGGGCTTGAGTAGTTTTTCCAGTCAATGTTTGGGTAGTTGAAGTCACCCAATAACATAGTGTTTGGAGAGACCTTCATATTCTCCAGTGTTCTCAGGAATGTCAAGTGGGGTTCTTGTAATAGGGAGGGTGTTCTGTAGCAGGCTACAAACTGAAAGGCAGTTTTGACCGCTGTTAGTTGCACATGGATGGTTTCCGATGCTTCGTGCAGTGCCACTAACCTGGAGGTGAGGTATCTTTGATGAATATAGATACTCCCCCTCCTTTTGTGCTTCGGTCCGAGTTTTGGGGCTGAAACGCATGGTATGAGTTATAACCTGGTAGTGCTGGGGTGCTCTCAGGAGCCTTGAACCTGGTTTCTGTTACTGCACAGACATCGATTTTCTCCATACTGAGGAGAGCCTCGAGTGCATGCATCTTGAGGTTTAGACTTCTGGCATTGAGTAGCATTACCTTTAGTTTTTTTTATCCTTGGGTTGTCTATGGAGGTGGGTTTATCCTTTGAGCCTTGCCTAAAAAAGGCACTATGGGGGGGGTGGCAAGAGCCTTGGCCAGTATATGAAAGCCTAAGGGTGACAGGTGCAAGCCATCCCTAGTGAAGCAACGTGGCTTGTCGAGCATGTCATTCCAGGCTGACAGACACTGGATCCCCTTTGAATGACACCAATACTTTAGCCAATTGTTGAAACTGATCATTTTGTCTTTATACTGTGGCATCATTCTTGGTGAGGGCAAGATGCTACTCAAGGTCAAGGTCATACCAGCCTGGCCTACATGGTCAGAGAGCTCCTCTATGTCTCTTTTCATGTAGTCCAGGGAGGTACGTCTCAGGTCATTCACACCAGCATGGACAATGACGGAGTCATACTTGTACTTGCTTTGGAGTGACCTGAGTGCTTGCATTATGTGGCGGATCCTGGCACCCGGCAGGCAGCTTACAGTGACCTTCTCCTTGTTCAGTCTGGTGAGCGGGACATCAGTGTGCCGGACAATAGAGTCCCCTATAACAAGTGTATTTGGTGTGTTGTTTGACCTTAAGGGCTGTGACTGTGAGGCACACTGATTTTGTGAAATATGTGATTCATGGGTATTGTTGAGGGGTGGCTGTTGCTTGGATATCTGCTTAGGAGGTCTTTGCTGTTTAGGCAGATTTTTATTTAGAGCCTCCGAGTATGTTTTTGTGTGTTTATGTGTTGGGTATGCAGATGCAAATAGGTCTGTGTGAGACTGGATTTGTGGTGTGGGTGGTTACCTTTTCCTCCTGACTGACTGTGCCAGTCTTGGGTTGAGAGAGCTCTGCCTCCAGTTTTGCTGTGTTACTGCATCTCTCACATGTATTAGAGTTTGTTGGAAGGAGGAGAGAGTTGTCTGTGTACATAAGGCAATTGTAACATTGCCTCAAAATTCCCAGATTCACCAGCTGGACTGGAGAGTAACCTTGAAACTGACCCTTGGACATACCAGATTAGTATAGGGAACTGTTTTTTTACTGAACAGATTAGGGAAGGGAACTGATTTTTCACTTGATCAGGAAGGACCAATCAGGAGTCTAATACTTATGAAAAGTCAAGGAGGGTGTAGTGCTTTAGTTAGTTAGTGTTTCCTTATAGGAGCTTAGCAAGTGCAGGGCTTTAGAAAGAGAAGAGAGTGATTACTTTGAGAGTTTGAACAGTTCTAAGGGAAAAAGTGAAGAGCAGACTTTGTGGAGCCTGGAATAGTTTAAACCTGTTTAGGCGGCGCTGCCCGACACTGCTCAGTGTGCAAAAACGCACAAAAAGAGAGTTGTAGGGTTTTAAGAGAGAGAGATCAAGGAGTTTAGAATTGACCCAAAATGGCCAATAAAACTACAGCTTCTAGGTAGTAACCACTCCTCCATGGACAGGCAGGCTGTTCAGTGTTAACTCCCACTGGTGAACACAGAGACTTCCCTTTAGCCCAAGAAAGCACTGGCCTTCTAGAAACTTCCAAACAGTTCAGAACAGCAAATCTGTAACTGAACTTTCTTAACTTTCAGAAAGTGGGAAAAAAGCAAGATTTTTTTTTTCTTTTTGTTGTAGTTTAAAGGTAGCAGAGATACAAAAGCAGCAAAATAATCACAACAGTGCAACAAATTACCCACACTTGAGTGCTAGACCAAAATCAGGTAAAATGCAATTTTTAGAGAAAAAAACGATTTTAAATTAAGTGCAACACAGGAAATGCAGTAAACAGGCTCTAGATGTGTTCCAAGTACTGTTACTGTTACAGATATAAACTTTAGCAAGCCAGAAAATGCCAAAAAGTAGGCAGAAAAGCAGTAAAACTTAACAAAAAATCAGAAGAAAATACTTAAAATCACAAAAGTGGCTCCTTTTCTTCTCTCAGCATTTTCTCCCCTTGGTAGGTGCTTCAGCAACAACTAGCAAGCTTGAAAAGATGCTAAAACCATGAGGCAGCCTGGTTTTAAGAGAGAGAGATCAAGGAGTTTAGAATTGACCCAAAATGGCCAATAAAACTACAGCTTCTAGGTAGTAACCACTCCTCCAGGGACAGGCAGGCTGTTCAGTGTTAACCACTCCCACTGGTGAACAAAGAGACTTCCCTTTAGCCCAAGCAAGCACTGGCCTTCTAGAAACTTCCAAATAGTTCAGAACAGCAAATCTGTAACTGAACTTTCTTAACTTTCAGAAAGTGGGAAAAAGCAAGATTTTTTCTTTTTGTTGTAGTTTAAAGGTAGCAGAGATACACAAGCAGCAAAATAATCACAACAGTGCAATAAATGACCCCACACTTGAGTGCTAGGCCAAAATCAGGTAAAATGCAGTTTTTAGAGAAAAAACAATTTTAAATTAAGTGCAACACAGGAAATGCAGTAAACAGGCTCTAGATGTGTTCCAAGTACTGTTACTGTTACAGATATAAACTTTACCAAGCCGGAAAATGCCAAAAAGTAGGCGGCAAAGCAGTAAAACTTAACAAAAAATCAGAAGAAAATACTTAAAATCACAAAAGTGGCTCCTTTTCTTCTTTCAGCATTTTCTCCCCTTGGTAGGTGCTTTAGCAACAACTAGGAAGCCTGAAAAGATGCCAAAACCACGAGGCAGCCTGGTTTTAAGAGAGACAGATCAAGGAGTTTAGAATTGACCCAAAATGGCCAATAAAACTACAGCTTCTAGGTAGTAACCACTCCTCCAGGGACAGGCAGGCTGTTCAGTGTTAACCACTAAAACTGGTGAACACAGAGACTTCCCTTTAGCCCAAGCAAGCACTGGCCTTCTAGAAACTTCCAAACAGTTCAGAACAGCAAATCTGTAACTGAAGTTTCTTAACTTTCATAAAGTGCGAAAAAAGCAAGATTTCTTTGTTTTTTTTTTCTTTTTGTTGTAGTTTAAAGGTAGCAGAGATACACAAGCAGCAAAATAATCACAACAGTGCAATAAATGACCCCACACTTGAGTGCTAGACCAAAATCAGGTAAAATGCAGTTTTTAGAGAAAAAAACAATTTTAAATTAAGTGCAACACAGGAAATGCAGTAAACAGGCTGTAGATGTGTTCCAAATACTGTTACTGTTACAGATATAAACTTTAGCAAGCCGGAAAATGCCAAAAAGTAGGCCGCAAAGCAGTAAAACTTAACAAAAAATCAGAAGAAAATTAAGAGGGTATGATATTTTTTAATTGCAATAAGACCAGTGATGGTATAGCCATAAGCCATAACTGTATTACAAAGAAGACTATAGTAAGATACATAATACATGGAACAATAAAGCATAACATAGTATGGGCTGCTAAGGATGTACCTATGCATCATGCACTTTCATCATAAACTGCAGGCAAGATACTTAAGGATACTAAAATGGTAAATCCATAACAGCCCACACACTGGAGCATTTTGTTTTAACTTTGAAATGTTACAAGTGTAATAAGCTTTTAAATGTGAATTCAAATAAATCAGTGAAATTATAGTAAGATAATTTACTGTCACAGACATTGACTGCCACTTAGAATTTCCTTTGCAACTGTGCAGTGTGTAATACCAACAGTAAATAACAAAGAAATAAAACATAAACACCCACATGCCAACATATACAAATGTATAGACACACACATAGACACTTACATGTGCATATGTGTGTATATTTAATTACCAGGGGTGTGAGGTGTGCAGCCCACACATGGAGAGTGCAGGGGGGCTTGCCCCATGAGAAAACATTGTTTTCAATTTGTATGCTTCGAGGTTAGGTCTCAAAGCATACCCACTGGATTGTCAATGTTTTTTTGTTGACATACAAATCTTTTTTTGTTGACCTTTTTCATTCTACAATTAGGCTGTCATGTCAATCTACTGATGGTTTAATTAGCTTCAGTACACACATAGGCATATATATGTGTATATATATATATATATATATATATATATATATATATATATATATATATATATATATCTTGATCTACTTCTACTTACCAAAATCCCACTATGTCAAAATTCATAACGACAAGACGAAGTTGCCAAAAATGTCATTTTTAACAAACTCCCAGATCACAGTAAAATAACTCCAGGAAACTAACCACTTGGCTACCTGGTGAACTTTGCCCTTTTCTCCATTGTAATGGGATCTCGGAGTTGGTATATTTATTTAGGGGGATGCTCCCCCCACACAAGGGAGGTGTGGGAGGCACAGCTTCCCACTTGGGTGGGTTTAAATTGCTTTGGTTTGTTGTTTAAGTGTTGCTGGAAAAGTGAACTATTGTAACTCCATGTATTATGAATGTTGTGGTTCTGATGTAGTTGGCCTATCATGACCTGGGTACCCATTATTTTAAGGGGCTTTTGACATGGTAACAGTCTAATCCTGCCCTGTGCTCTTCCAGTCTGAGAGTGTTGGAGGTGCCATAGATCATCAAAATTTGCGTGGTGAATTTATTTTGCATTTTGTAGTATCTTTGAAACTCTTACCAGAGTGGCTGAGGATGGTCCTGATGCTCACAGACTTTAATTGGTCATTGAATTCTTATCGTTTTGGTCTCACATATGAGGTGTGACATTGACATTTATTATTATATTGTTTTATATAGAACAATGTTATATATTTTAACTTTTTTATTATATTTAGTTGAGTTATTCATTTATTACATCAGTGCTTAGGTTTTAAACACTTAAAAAATCTGATTCTGAATTTTGAATTTGAATGTTTAAACAGATCAGTCAGTCAGCCATTTCTATCAGGCAGGTTGAAATGCATTCACTACATTTAATGCATTTTTCTGACATGAAATGTTGACCATTTTTAGTAACAACTTCTTTATGCAAGGTATTCCTTACAATCATTGTGTTGAATACTGACACTGCTTTTTTAGATGTTGTTGACTGTCTAGAGAATACCTTAGCCACTTTGAGTGTGTATGCACAGCACCTAAGAATATATCCACCAATTCACATATGAATACATTGCTATGGTATGGCTGGCCATTCCTTGTGATGTAGGGATACTGATGGTCTAAATTTCAGATCATTTGGCATCAAATGCAAGTTCTGATTGAGTTTTCATTGCCAAACTCAGTGACTCTGCATAACATAAGGGCTTAAGTGAAATGCTTTTTTTTTTGCATTCTTAGGTACTTCCTATTTCAAGTATACAGCAGTAGTCTGGAACATACGTTGGCTAGAATTACTATTCAGGGACCATATAACAGAGTTCATTGCCTTGTGGATAGTTGCTCATTCCTAGCAGTAAAAGCAGATTAGAACAAGCTCTTACTTCCAGACCATCATTTCATATCTAATTCATACACTTGAGAGGGTACCAAATCATTTGCAGCATTTATCGTGGGTAACTGTGCTTCAGCTGGTGTATAGTATATATCTCCTGGATCATAGTTATGCGTTTCCTCAACCTTCTCACATGACAGTCACTACAATCTAACAACATTGCCATGTTACTTTATCTCCTTATACTCGTACCATGAATATCCCATATGAGCAGTGACTGACCCAGCAACTTATCTGCTGTCACCATAGCTATCCCTTTTCTTGGACTAACCATGGCTAGCTGTGGATGGTGATGTGTAACACAATAACATTTTTTCTGTTGAAGTTTTAGCTGAATTTGTGTAGTCTCCAGATATGGCTATGTTCTTACGTTTCTTTCTTAGCATAGTTATGGTTTGTAATAGTAAATGACCTTGAATCAACTGCTTTAGGTCTGTCTGTACCTTCTTATTAGATAGAACAATGCTTATTATTTAAGACAAAGTATCATAGTTCAACTTAATATGTGAAAGTGGATCAGACTGGGTAAGAAGTTCATCTGAAGTGATCACTGTCTTTGTCTCCTTGAACTCATGTCCACTGTAGTGCACGCATTTCCACTGAGACCCATGCTATTGCATACATGTAGTGAATGTGCCACCATTGAGTTGTTTGGTGAAAACATTTAGCACAAGTTAACTGGTCCTATGTATGACATCACTTGCTACACCACTTAAGAGTGGGTTAGCTTTAGCACAGCCTTCACCCTTTTTTGGGACTTGAACAGACCACCTTTAAAATCCTCATAAAGTGTGTTAGTGGTAGGCATTTGCCATATGTATACCACATAACTTTTTTTCTTGTTGTTTCCTCATTTATTTACAAAATAAAAGAAGGGAAACAGAGAAAAGACAGGAAGAAAGAGACAGACCCGACAACAGAGAAATTCAAATAAATAAATGAAAATCATAAAAGATGCTGTGAGGATATTAGATCTTGTTATCTGTGCTAGCATGACTGTCTGACGTTTTGTGAATAATTGTAAATAATTGCAAATTACCCTGTATTACATATGCCAGTATGATTAGTTATAATTGTGTAAATAAGTTTATGTCTTTTGATTATCACTTTGATTTATGCAAGTCAAACAGTTTTCTTCTGGCTGACCAAATGTACGTTTTTTTTTTAACGAGAATTCTGAATGCATGTTATGCTGGTCCCCTGCCATAAACAAACTTTACAACAAAAGGAAGAGACTGTTGCAGAAAAGAGGAAAATTTCCGGATGCAAAAAAAGTCCCTTACCGGCCTGAGTAAGAAGCTGAGATCCCTCATAAAATCCTCCAAAGCTAGTTATGAAAATAAAATTGCCAAAGATTCCAAAGACAACCATAAGGCATTCTATAACTATGTCAAGAATCTAAGTGGCAATGCTCAGATCTGCTCTGAGCTTCAACAGAATGGCATTAAATATACCGATCCCAAGGATATTGCCAATATCCTGACAGATCAATTCAGTGCCAACTTCACCCCCTTCTCACCCGCTAAATGGCCCATCTCAATACTGGAAGATTGCCAAATTCCGGTAATAACAGCCACACAGGTAAAAACGCACTCTCCAAAGCTAAGAATACAGCATCCATGGGACCAGATGACATCCCGGGCTGTGTACTACATGAACTACAAAATGAATTGGCACCTCACCTAAGTGTCATGTTTAATCATAGCCTCACCTGAGGCTTTGTGCCCACTGAGTGGCGCACAGCTACAGTTATCCCACTCCACAAGGGGGGATCCACCTTGGATCCTGGGAACTACTGCCTCATCACTCTGACGAGCCTGATCTGCAAGGCCATGGAACGTATTATCATGGAACCTATAAACAAAGACATTGGCAACCTTCAAACACTGGACCCCACCCAGTTTGGGTTCATGAAGGGCCGATCTTGTCTCCTGAACCTGATTGACTTCTTTGAATCAGTCTCTAGAGCTGTGGACGAGGGTAAGGTGGTCCACACAGCCTATCTGGACCTCGTCAAGACCTTTGACACCATCCCCCACTCTGGAATCATAGATAGACTTATTAAGTTGGACATTAATCCCTACATCACTCGATGGGTTGCCAACTGGCTTACTGACAGAATCCACGCTGTAAAAGTAGCCGACTCCAAATCCAGCTCCAGACATGTGACAAGTGGAGTACCTCAGGGTTCAGTCCTGGGACTGCTCTTGTTTGGCATCTACTTCTCTGAAGTACAGGCCAACACTAAGGGACTCTGGCTAACAAAGTTCACAGATGACTGCAAACTGGGAGCCATTATTGAATCCCCAAATGATGTGGATACTCTACAAAAGGGCCTTACAGAAACAGATGCTTGATGCCAGAGCCATGGGCTCAAGCTCAATGTCAAGAAATGTATAGTTATCCCCTTTGGGAAAAAACATGTACCCGTGAATTACCACATAGGTGGCAGTACACTAAACACCGAAAGTGTGATAAGAGACTTAGGGACACAGGTGGACAGTGGTCTCACCTTCAATAACCACATCGCCACAACAGTCAGGAAATCCTTCTGTGTGGCACACCTCATCACTAAGGGCTTTTCAGCCAGAAAAAAGGAGGTCATTGTCCCACTGTACTCATCCCTCATTAGACCCATTATAGAATACAATGCCCCATTTGGTATGTACCTCTCAAGACATCTGCAACAACTGAAAAGGCTGCAGAAATACCTCCCTAAAAGAATCACAGGCCTAAAGCAGATGCCCTACGTTGACCGCCTTAAAAACTCCAGCTATACTCTGTCGCATATTGTCTACTCAGAGGCAATCTCTGCTTAACATACAAGGCCATGTCAAACCCAGAGCTGTTGGATATGCTACACTTAAAGAAATCCCAATCCCTTAGAGCCACATGCTTCAGGGATCTAAATCTTGTCATCACAATAAAAAAAAAAACATGCTGAAGGGATAGGTTCCTGAACCAGAGACTCTCCAGACTCTGGAATACACTGCCCATACATGTCAAGCAAGCAGAGCACCTCTTTGGCCCTCTTCAAAAGGAACCTTGACGATTGGATGGGAGAAAGGAAATTCACCCCAGGGATCACATCAGTCGCCCTGCTAGACAGGGGTCCTGGGAAGTAAATAGTGTGGGAAGAAATAGCCAGGGAATTGTTATGGCTAGGCTTGTATAGGCCCTAGGGCCGATAGCCTAGTACCGACCTATGAACCTATGAACCAGAGTCAGCTGACATAGATGTGATGTCATTGTGTGCCAGAGCTGGGAGAATAGAATCTTCACTGCAGCTGTTTGTTTACTTTTTAAAGTCTGATATGAGAGAGTAGAATTATCATAGCAGCTTCTTGTTACTTTAAAAACAAGTCTGATATGAGAGAGTAGAATTATCATAGCAGCTTCTTGTTACTTTAAAAACAATCTGCTATATCTGTTATAAAAGCAGGTTCTGAGTCAGTTGTTCATTTTTCATTCAGTTGTTTTCCAGAGCTGTACAGTAGTAGTAGTCCAGCTGTTTCCAGAGTAGTTGTTCCAGTCGCTGAGGACAGACAACAGCCTGGAATGTGGACATAATTCATTATCCTGCCTTGCAGAAGTAAAAATATAATCTTGCCTTGCTGAATTATTTAGATTAGATAGGGACAGTTAATCTTCAGATAGTCAGGGAACTACAGCTAGTTAGAGGTTTTCTAAAGTCAATGTGAGATCTTTCCTACAGTATTATTTTCATATTTCCTGTATGTGAAACTGTTGTTTATTTGAACCAGTTATTCAGTGTGTACATGTTTTAAATCTTTTTATTTATTATTAAACATTTTACTACCTCTCATTGTGACTGGTTATTTAGTGAATATGTTTAATAACTTGAGAATGTGTATGATTATTGTGATAACACCAGGGACACTCCAAAAAGCCTTACTGTTTGGGATATGTGCTACCATTTGTTTCAGTATCAATTTTACTCAATATAATTGAACACCCCTTTTGAAGGGTCTTGTAGTATTTGACTGATGGAAGCCATTACCTTGTAATGTGGGCAATGAAACACAGCAGGTAAATCTGTGTCAGTCTTTCCCAAGAGTGTGTGTATATGTGAATATCAAACATTTAAGAGTGTGTCAGATATGTATTACTGGGACACAGTGCTCTGCAGTGGTTAGTGTGGAGACTCATTTGGGGACCTGGAGTGAAGCATATAGTCCAGTCCCAGGTTTGGATCCTATTCCCATTGTACTCTTAGGGGAAATTGGGTATTTATATCCCTACTTTTTGTAACAGTCCCTTATTGGAGAAAGTGGTGAGGATTGAGACTCCTTAGTTACTGCCCCAGGGTAAAGAGCGCTCGTCACAGAGGCATCCAAAATCATAAGTAATCCAGTCTACTTCACAGGAGGGTACTTCCATTTTGAGCCCTCCCACAAAAAAAGGTATACAAAATCATTCTCTAAAGTGCCATATCTTCTTATCAGTTTCAGTGCTATGCAGTATAAGAGGTAAATCATAACCCTCATCATTACCTATGTTGGTGTCATTTGAGATTATGCCAGAATGGGAGTGTCTTTTGGTGAATGAACCTAACACATGCAAGCAGGGCTGGCCTTAGGTGAAACAACTTAAAGTTTTTTTTTTTTTTTTTTTTTTTTTTTAATAGAATGGAATTGATTAGTGTATTTCAAGTGGATGTTTGTTAGTCACATGATTTATTGTGTGTTTTATAAGGCTGTCTGGTGAATTTTTAAATCAGTTTTCAAAACATCCTTGGTGTATTGGGACAAAAGTGCTAAATTGATTACATTGTTTTATCCTACATTGACTGGGCTGTTTGTGCATCTGCTATGTGTGCCCAAGGCGAGCATGGTAATGACAACCCTTTCGGTCATTGTACTATTAACTGCCTCACACACTTTCTGTTGTACTGATGGCTGGGCTTCATCATGAAACTGAGCCTGACTATTTGGCTGAGAGAACTCAGAACCACAATCCAGAAAGACGTTTCCAGCCCTTTCACCTGCTATAACCCACAAGCACATGTGCAGGAATTGGCTGTGGTTGACATACCTGTGACTCTTTGGCCTCATGCCCTACAGGAGGGAGACGCAATGGGAAGGTTTACTTCAGGGTTGGTGTCATACACATGGCATAGTGAATATAGTACAACATAGCAGGCAAGTGCTAAAGTAACCATGCTGTATTTCATGTCTCTGATGGCTCTGGTGTAACTTCTGATCTGCTCTGTCTATGCCAAAAGACACAGGGGACAAAACAAGTGTCTGACATAAGTGTAGGTGATACACAAAACAGATGCAAAATCAAAACCTCACATGGACATGAATGACAGCAGAAACATGAAAATATGGTCACAAGTAGACAACTTAGCAAAATTCTCATATGAACGTGCACAATAGCAAATGCAAGGAATGTATTCACAACTGCACAGCTATGCTATAGTACCAAATGTAAGGCATGACAGCAGATGTATGAAAAAGTGCCCACAACTTTACAAGTAAGCTCCAGCCCCACATGTACATGCATGACAGCAGAAGCCTGACATAGTATTCATAGCCACACAGATGAACATCTGCATAATATCCCACAATAAGTATCATAGCAACAGCTAGACAAATAGACAAGCAACAGACACAGTACAGAGTCAGTCTCCAACAGTAACTCACCTGACTTGTCTTTGTATCTATCAGAGAAAATGCTATTTATTAATGTAGCTCTGGATGAACAAAAATAAGTGGTTAGTGCACCTTGAAGCACAGTAGTTACTACAAATGCTTACTATACAGTTCAGGGCTTTCCTGCTAATCTTCTCTTTTCACTGCTGGAGATCTTCATGATGTTAATGCTGAAGGCCATCACACCAGTGCCTGCATTACTCACTGGTCCTGGGGATGCCAGCACTATTGCAAAACAGCTCAGCTAGGTCATGTCATGCATCCACCTTACACAATGGGGCCTCATAGGGCCCCCTTAGCCAGTCCAAAAAACTGAATATGCAACAGGTAGTGCCTATTTTACTCTGCATGGCACACAAAGGAAGCTCTCTTCAAGGGGCATTGGCATAAGCAACCATTAACATACATGTCTTATAAAACACAATGGTAGCCTGGGATTCATGCTGCAAATACAAATTCTGAATCGTAAGTAGCATGGCTTAGTATAGCCATGAAACATGAAGTACATGCACATGCAGGCAACATTCATGAGCCCTCGTTCAAAGTGTATCAGCAGTAGGCTGTGCACCATAATCACGTGTTGTCAGCTATGCACTACTGATTCATGCACATATGAGGACCTTAACTTCATTTGCATACTCCTTGTGCAAACTATTACTTTCTTGTGGTTTATACAGATAGTTCACCATTTTAAACACCAAACTGGGCACCAAAGAATGAGCAGCAGCACTCCAGTACTGCATTTTGAAACAAGTTTCAATCATTAAGTTGTCAGAAGGCACAACTCTGAGGAGTTATACTGTGTTCTGTAGTGCTGTTATAACTGATACACCTCTGGTGAGGTATACTCATGAGCCCTTGCCTTGAAACAGAGTACTGGCACATATATTAATCTGTAAAAATGTTTACGTGGAGTGTGCACCTCCATGTATCCCATATGTAAGATATGTAGCTGCATGTCTACACTGCAGGTGAGAGAAGACAGACCAGTACCAAAACTACCTGTCCCTATAGAATCAAGAATGTCCTATATGTAGATGCTATGAGTCTATGATGTAGGGACAACTTCCATGGACCCTCCAGGTATGCTCAGCCATCATATGGAAGTTGCGTACTGTAACATTTTATCAGACTAGTATCTCCCGTTCTTGCAGTCAGAAAAGCGTACCATTCACCTGTATATCCCTGGGGGGCCTCTGTGTAGGAGTCAAGCCAACTGTTCACATATATGTGTCCATCCTTACTTGTAGTCTGGGGTATCACTGGGGTACCCATTGTCCAGAGCTTACAATATATGTGACACTTACTGTGTTCCTATTCCTGACACACATATTTTGTTATATAAAGTTATTGCAACTCACTGTGAATACTTGGTAGCCTACTGCTGCTAGGAGTCACCAACCTATAGCTATGTGCTGACATATGTGTCATTATACCATCCAGAGCAGGTGGATAGCAGATGTCAGACAGCTTCAGCTGAGATGAGAATGACATCTTGATACAAGAACATGGGGTCCATGGGCACCTTATGTTAAGGAGAGGGGGTGCTCACCAGCCTCTTTGGGAGCATACCTGGGAAATATTGGTCCACAACATTAGTGTCATTGGTAGGCAGAATCCCACAATGCAACAGTTTCAGAAGCATGTCACCAATGTAATCAGGTGGGTCTGTAAGAAGTTACATAGCATAGCAGCAGACAAGCCAGCCACTGAAGGGAAGGTACATCCCACTGCAAATCTAACTGTTGTAGAGGACTTCCTTGTATCCTTGTATGAAGCTGATGAAGGCATAGTTATCATATTTGCCTGAGGAGGCACAAGTTCTGTGCAACCTTGATGGCTTATGTAGCATAGACATTAATTTATGAAGCCATTACCACACTCCTCACCCATTACTACCCACTGACTGTTTCTCCTGCACCTTGCACCTGGAGCAGCCACCCCTTCGACCTTCCTTAGTTATGGCTCTGGAGGGAGAGCTGCCAGGTTGCTAACCATACTGCATGTTTATTTAGCCACAGTATAGTATGCATTGACAGGCTGCAAATATCACTGCATGTGTTTCCCATAAGTATATCATGTGTGCAGGTGCACAGGACTGGAAGCAGAGATATGTGATCATTCTATATCTACATAATGTGTTCCACTGTTTGCATGCATAACACAGGGCCTCCCACGTAGAACTGGTAATCAGATTCACTCAGTTCTGTCTTGAATTGCATAAACAGGGGCTGGACCATTGCTATGGCGACATCTGTACAAGCTAGCTTAGGACAACAGGCTGATGTCAGCATCTCTGCAAGATCTGATAATGATTTCAAGACATGGATTGAGCCACAGTAAAATGGCACACAGGCCCTGTCTGATTCCCACTTGGATGGTCATTCACCCACTATTCAGGATTAAGATATAACCTCAACCACATTTGAGTTACATACTGTGCAGTCTAGGCATGCACTAGCCCCACTGAAGGAGGCTGTGCTGTAGCCAAGATTACCAGCAGAGCTCCACCCTCTCACTGAGCAGAAGAGGAGTGCACTGCCTCCAATGTGATTAAAACCCATATAAAGCTGACAAGGAAGAGTTTCTTAGACCTTTGCATGTTTCATTCAGCCTCCTAATATGTAGATGGCACTAGTGGTCAATCTGCAGATGTTCAATGCTATCATCTAGGCACAGTTAGCTGCTAATCATGCTGACATGGTAGATGACTGGTGTGGATCACAACGTCTGTGAGAATGTGACTTATCACTTATCACCAATGCTTTGCTGAGGCCATGGAGTCCAAGCATGATGCCAAATTAGGTCTCATGAGCAGTATGGTTGCACATATTGCTCCAACATCTACTGTTTTATGGAAGTGCCATCATAGCTGTCTATTCGGGTAGTGTTGTCCATGATGGGAATGGGTACTTAGGTACGTACATGGGGGGATCATATTGGGAGGCTGTTACAGAGTACACAGTCTGCTTTTGCAGATCTAGGAGTATCTCATTCCACTACCACATGTCATGGATGGTGACAACTGTCAGCCTCCCAGGGCAGGACACAATCCCAGAGGTGTCCATACAGGTCCCATCTTCCTAACAGCACAACATCTCTGTAACAGGAATACTTTAGTCTTACCACAACAAGGCAGCACAGTGGTCACAGATCATAATCACGTAGTGTCACACTTCATGGTCATAATCCTGTAGTGCAACCTCCGTCTAGTCATCACAGAATATTTGATATGACACAAAGGGCTCCTTGCCATAGTACTCTCATCTTCACCTCCAGTGACATGTTCCTCATCCAGGCTGTGATGTCAGTCATATGTGATTTTGTTCCCTGTCACCAGTACAAATGGTAATGACTATGATCCTCTATGTCCTCCCTCTAGGGAGGTATATGTTGAGATATCTAACATGCAGTGTGACTTGACCATGCACTGTCTAGCACAGCCTTTAACTAACTCTTCACATATCATTTTTATTCTGTGTGGCACTGCACTGTTAGTGTGTACTTGTTTTGGGACCATGGAGTTGGACCAGTGGCCACCATTTTGCCTGGGCTGCCTTGTGCTTTGTCCATCATCACCCTGGGAGACTGTGGTATAGCCACTGAATGCTGCCTGTCAGCCTCACTGTTGTTAAGGGATGACTTTGGTGTGCTGGCTGTGGCAGGGATAGCTGTAGCAGGTCTGTAAGTTCTCTGGATGGTTGACTGGTCTGCATGCTTCCCAGTAATCATGTTATACAGCATGCAGCATGCTACAAGCCTCTTGTAAATTGTGGCAGGAGTGTACTTCTGAGCTACCCTAATATACCCAGGCAGTGGAATCACACTTTAAGCAGACTGACCAAAAGCTAAACGATGTTTCCCCATGGATGGTGTTATACTACTATTCAGTGATGCTGTTTGGGTTCGTTATGAGTGCCATCAACCATGGCAACAGTGAGTATCCTGCATCACCTGAAAGACAGTAGGAACAAAAATGGGAGGGTGAGACATGTACACACTGCCTTTGGCTATATATGTCTGCTTACCACAGTGACTGCATTCATCATTTAGGTGTGACTGGAAACTTCCTTATGCAGGAAGTAGCAATGGAGGTGACTTGCATGTTATAAGTGGAAATCATGGGTGCTTCCAGGGTGCCAACCTCTCAGCTGTCAAGATTTTTGCTTCATATTTTTGGTCTGTTGTTTATAAAAATCAGTATTTCTCCAGCAAACCACTTAGGATTGAAGTCACTAAATAATGACATACATTTAAGTTTCTGACCCCATATAGTTCAGAAAATGTACTTTAACACAAATCCTGTTATTCTAGCAATGTTCTAAGTTTATATGAGCAATATTTAAAATCTGTCCCTATTTTTGGAGCTTTGTCTCACCATTGTTTGGCTCTTTGTCCAAATTTCTTTCATCAAAAGGTTGAGAGGTATGGGGGGGGGGGCTGTACAAACGCATTGTTAATCTGTCCCTATCTATCCCTGTGTGTTGTATGCTACCTGGCAGTTGATGGGATAGTAGCCCTATCTGTTAACTTATCATTGCCCATGGGCACAAAGTATGCCTTTTACTACTACATATGTTCAATCTGTAGCACCCACTATTTGCTGGATATTGGTAATATTACAAAAGTCATGACTGATGGCATCTCTCCCTCTTCAGTTGTGTGCTGAAGAAACAAATATTGTCATTGACGTACAGAAGCAGTAAAAATAGAAATGTACAGAGTACTCTAAAGGCCAACAAAATCTGTACTGTTTGTTCATAGGTTCATAGGTGTATACTAGGCTAATGGCCCTGGGGCCATTACAAGCCTAGCCATAGGATTACCCTGGCATCGTGTCACCTGATCTTAGTTCCCAGTGCCTCTGTCGAATAGAGCCACTGGAGTTATCCCCAGGGTGAATTTTCTATTTCCCTTCCACTCATCGAGATTTTTCTTGAAGAGGGTCAGCAAGGTGCTCTGCTTGACATGTATGGGAAGTCTGTTCCATAGCATGGGCAGTCTCAGGGTTATGAACCTGTCCTTCCAGTATGTTCTGTTGATTGTGGTAATGAGGTTGAGGTCACTGGAGCATGTGGTGCGGAGGGATTGGAATTTCTTTAGAGGTAGCATTTCTAACAGAGCTGGGTCAGACATGGCTTTGTAAGTCAAGCAGAGATCGCCTTTAAGTAGGCGATATGAGAGAGAATAGTTGTAGTTTTTTGAGTCTGTCCATATAGGACAAGTGTTTAAGGCCTATGATCCTCTTTGTGAGGTACTTTTGTGGCCTCTCCAGTTGTTGGAAGTGTCTAGTGAGGTACATGCCAAATGGGGCATTGTACTTGATGACTGGCCTAATGAGGGAAGAGTAAAGGGAGACAATGACCTCTTTCTTCCTGGATGCAAACCCCTTAGTAATGTGAAGTGCCACATAGAAGGACATTTTGACCACAGTGGCAATATGGTGATCAAAAGAGAGGCTGCTGTCAACCTGTGTTCCCAGATCTCTTATAATGCCTTCTGTGTTCAGTGGACTACCATCAATGTGGTAATTCATGGGAATGGGATTTTTCCCAAAGAGGATGATGACACATTTTTTGGCATTGAGCTTAAGGCCATGGGTCTGACACCAGTCGTTGGTCTCAGTGAGGCCATTCTGTAGGATGTCAACATCACTTGGGGAGTTAATAATAGCTCCCAACTTGCAATCGTCTGTGAACTTTGTCAGCCAGAGTCCCTTCATGGTGGTCTGGACTTCAGAGAAGTAGATACCAAACAGGAGAGGACCCAGGACCGAACCCTGTGGGACTCCACTCGTGACTTGTTGGCAGTCTGACTTAGAGTCAGCTACTTTCACACTGTGGATTCTATCTGTGAGCCTGTCTGCAACCCACCTAGTGATATAGGGGTTGATACCTAGCTTATTGAGTTTTTCTATGATTCCTGAGCAGGGAATGGTATCAAAGGCCTTGGCCAGATCATGGCAGGCTGTATGAACCACCTTGCCTTCATCCACAACTCTGGTGACTGACTCAAAGAATTCAACCAAGTTGAGCAGGCATGATCTACTTTTCACAAAACCAAATTGTGTGGGATCCAGAGTTTTGAGATTCCCTATATCCTTGTTTATTAGGTCCATGATGATGCATTCCATAGCTTTGCACATCAGACTCGTCAGGCTAATGGGTCGATAGTTCCCAGGGTCTGTAGTTGCTCATCCTTTGTGGAGAGGGATGACTGTAGCAGTGCATCATTCGGTAGGGACAAAGCCTGATAAGGATGTGATTGAATAGGGCACACAGTTGAAGTCCCAGTTCACTCTGCAGTTCATGTAGAACAGCTAGGGATATTATCAGGTCCCATAGAAGCTTAAGTACACAAGCACGAGTCAGGAACACCACAGAAAGAATGATCCACGTAAACGTTTTTTAATATTCTCCGTTTTCGCTTTCTACAAAAGTAAAAGCTTCATCAGACAACAGAAACACCCATTTGACTCAGTTTTAAACACTGGATATGATGTCATTTCCTTAATTGTGAAAAGCACCAATGGTAAAACAAATTGTTTAAGAAAACAAGAATTTAAAAATCACGTACTTAAACATATACAAGTACCATAATAAAAACATTTATAAAGATACGCAATTAATACACTATGATGTTAGTTAATAGCACTGATCTAAAAGACATCACAGCAATTACTAGCAATATATTTTAATTACTAAAAGTCATCTCTCGTATGACAAGTAGCGTTTCTAACGCAAATAACTCTTGTACTTTAAAAAAGCTGAAATGTTACATGCTTCATTTAGACCCGGTGTTGAAAAAGCATCTAAAAACAGTTGCCATTCTAATTCTTTCATCTCAAGAAGTAGGGATTGAGGGCCCCCCCTAATTCCAACATTTACCGTATCAATCCCCATAAATTGAAAATTATGTCCAACATTATTCAAAATATGCCTGGCTAGAGCGTTTTCGCTCTTTTTATTCTTGATAGCATAATTATGTTGGTAAACACGGTCCCGTAGTCTACGGTCCGTTTTACCAACATAAAATGCTTGGCAACAGTTGCATAAAGCAACATAAATCACTGATTTTGTTAGACAATTAATTTTTTGTCTAATATAATATTTCTTGCTTCTGATGGTAAATGAGCTACCCACTTTAAAAAGATGGCACAAATTACAAGCCCCACAAACAAATGATCCAATTTGTCTAGATAAAGGTAATGCATTTTCAGTAGTTTGTAACAAATCTTTCAAGTTACTGCCTCTTTTAAAAACAAATGAAGGTTGTGAGCCTAGAATAGTGGATAAAGAACAGTTGTTTTGAATAAAGTGCCAATTTTTCTTCACTATGGCACAAATCTCATTTATATGCTTGTTGTAAGTTATGATGAATCTAGTTTTATAATCATCATTAAGTACTTTGTACACTAGCATCGCGCATCCTGTATTACTTTGAACAACAATATTAGCAACCTCTAGGCTACTGGTATCTAAACAGTCAGTAAGTGTACTATTTCCCCTACAGATAATTGGAAGAATAGGTTTATAAAACCCATTCATTCTTTTTAATTTTACTTCTTCCACAAGCTCTTCTAATAATTCTATAGGGTAACCCCTATTTGCAAACATATCTTTCAAGTTGTTACATTCAGAGTCAAAGGCCACGTTTGTACTACACATTCGGGCCGCACGAACCAATTGCCCCTTGACAATTGACTTCTTTTGTTTCCAGGGATGGCAACTGGAAAAGTGTAAGAAGCTGTTACAATACGTGGGCTTCCTAAAAATTGTGGACAAAAAGGCCTGATTATCAAGATCTTTCTTTATTTTGACATCTAAATAGTCAATTTCATCGCTTGAAAATTTTTGTGTAAATTTTAGAAACGTGGAAGAGGTATTCATGTAATCCACAAGTTCAGAGCAAGTATTTTCATCACCTTTAATAAGTAAAAATACATCATCCAAAAACCGTGTATATAATCTGATAGTGTCTTTAAATCTAGGGTTATTCAATATATTGGTCTTCTCCCAATAGGCTACTACAAGATTTGAGACACTACCACCACAGGGGGACCCCATGGCTATACCTCTTTTCTGGATGTAGTGACAATTATTAAAAATGAAAAAATTGGAAGACAAAATAATGTCTAACAATAATGTAACTACATCGATCTCTCCTCTCGGGGCATTAAGACTTAGAAGCATCAATTCCACCCATTCGACCGCCTCTTGATGTGGGATAGAGGTGTAAAGATCGACCACATCAATTGTTAAAAAATTGAGTTCCTTGTCGAATGGGATGTCGTTGATGGACTTCAAAAAAGACCAAGAGTCTTTACAGATTTGAGGTATCAGCACAAGGTATTTTGAGATGATAAAGTCAACCACCCTTGCACACGGATGAGTGATGGAACATCTCCCGTCTACGAGTGCTCTCATGGGTGGATCACCTAGGTTTTTGTGGATCTTAGGGATCCCAAACATAACTGGGACCCTAGGGAAGGAAATATTGATAAAGTTGAAAGTATCAATATCAATTCTTCCTTCGATAAATAGATCCCTAAAATATCCTTTGATTTTGTTGTATTGTCCTACCATCTCGTTCAGGGAAGACACTTCGTATGCGGGAGATTGTAGAACTCGTGACATTCTATCTACATAATCATCCTTATCCAGGATGACTAACCCCCCTCCCTTATCAGGTTTTACAACTCTGATAGGTAATTTACACAAGTCCCTTAAAGCTGACATCTGTTTGCATGAGGTATTACTCTGACAGTCGAACCATTTGATTTTTTCAAATAGTTGTCTTAGATCTAACTCGCAAACATTCTCAAATATATTCAGAATGGGGTGCAAAGGTGGGTTAAAAACACTTAATAGTTTAAAAGGGCACTTATCACCAGCTGGCTCACCATTAAATAAAACTTTTAAGTTTAAGGTACGGACAAAACACTTGAACTCAATCAGTAATTTTGATATATTCATTTTTTGATCTGGTACAAATGTTTGTCCGAGGGCCAACAAGTCAATCAATTCTTTCTCAAGAACAATTTGAGAAAAATTGTAAACTTTAAAGTCACCCTTTGAATTAGTCAAAATGGTGGGTAGCTGAGACTGGTTGGAGTTGACTTCAAGTTGGTTGAATACAGCCTCTATTTGTAATTGTTCTTGTTCTTGTTCCTCTAGATCTCATAGAAGCTGTATTCTTGGCCTTGGATAGTGCTGTTTTAACCTGTGCAGCAGTAATACTGGGTGCCTGGAAATCTACTGGTATTGAGATTGGTCCTTTTGGGGGGGGGGTAAAGTTGCCACTGAATCTGTCGGCCATTATATTGGCAATATCTGTTGGCTTGGTATAGGAGGTATCATTATGCAGTACCTCAGAACAAATCTGGGTATTGCTGTGGAGATTCTTTACATAACTATAGAAGACTTTGTGGTTGTCTTTACTATCTGCTGCAATTCTGTTTTCATAGCTAGCTTTAGAGGATTTGATGAGGGATCTCAACTTTTTGTTGAGGCTGATAAGGGAGTTTTTCTAGTCTTGGGACTTTACCTTATTCCACATCAGTTTCCTTCTTCTGTTGTAGAGTTTGTTTATGACAGGAGACCACCAGATTGGCTTTCTTTTTTTGGAGGAGAGCGACTTGGTTCTATTAGGTATGGCGAGATCCATGCATTTGTGTACGTGTTCATACAGTGCACTGGTGTATGATTCGGCGGTCATGCAACTATTCTCCATTTGAATGGGTGCCGTGAAGTTAGCCACCTCTGTTTTTAGGAGCTCAGAGTTAGCTTTGGAGAAGTTTTTCATGGTGGTTACCTTTGCAGGGGTTGGGAGGGATGGGGATTTCCAAGGATATTAGTTTCTGGTCAGATCTAACCAGGGAGGATTTGACTATTGGTGTAGAGCAACGGTCGCCCATATTACTAATGACCAGGTTAAGGATGTTGCTACCTCTAGTGGGAGTAAGAATGAGCTGGTCCAGGGCATTGGAATTAATGAATTCCAGGAAACGTTGGGCATGTGTATTGGTACATGAGCAGTTTTCCCAGTTAATGGAGGGGTAGTCGAAGTCGCCCAGTATGAGAGTGTTAGGTTGGACCCTAATATTCTCCAGGGTGCTTAGGAACATGGAGTGTGAGTCTTGGTACATGGTTGGGGACCTATAGCAGGCTACGACCTGAATTTCTGTCTTACCCAATGTTAGCTGCACCTGAAGTATCTCTGATGTGTTATGTTGGGCTATCAGTCTGGAGGTGTGCGGATCCTTTATGAATATGGAAACACCACTGCCTTTGGAGCTTCGGTTCAAGTTCTGGGGCCAAAAGGTGTGGAATGAATTATAGCCTGGTAGGGCAGGGATGCTTTCTGCTGCCTTGAACCAGGTTGCTGTTACAGCACAAATGTCGATGTTCTCCATTTTAAGAAGTGCTTTGAGCAAGTGCATTTTGAGATTTAGACTTCTAGTGTTGAGCAGCATGACCCTCAGATTGCATTTGTTTGTAGCTGTTACGGTGGTAATTTGGTCTTTGGAATACCACCTAAAAAGGCACTATAGGGGTGGCAAGAGCCTTGGCCAGTATCCAGAAGCCCAGGGGTGACAGATGCAGGCCACCTCTTGCAAAGCGTTGAGGTCTGTCAATCATGTCATCCCAGGCAGACAGATACTGGATCCCCTTAGAATGACACCAGAAACTTAGTTAATTGTTGAAATCAATCATTTTCTGCATGTACTGTGGTATCATTCTGGGTGATGGTAGGATGCTGCTCAGGGCTAGGGTCATACCCACCTGGGCTACATAATCTGAGAGCTCCTCCATGTCTGTTTTTATGTAGTCCAGGGAGGTATGCCTCAGGTCATTCACACCGACATGTACAAGGACAGAGTCATATTTGCACCTGTTGTTGAGGGACCAGAGTGCGTGCGTTATGTGGCAGATCCTGGCACTTGATAGGCAGCTGACTGCTACTTTCTCCTTATTCAACCTAGTGAGTGGGACATCAGTGTGCCTCACTATCGAGTCACTTATGACTAGTGTGTTGGGCATGCTGTTTTGCCTTAGTGGCTTTGGTTGAGTGGCACACTGTTTAGGAGAGTTATGTGTCTCGTGATTAGTGTTGTGTTGTGGTGGTCGAGTGCATTTCTGCCTTGGAGGTCTATGCTGTTTGGGTAGATTTGTATTGAGAGTCTCCACGAAGGTGGGTGTGTGGTTTGTGTTTTTATGTGAAGGCAGTGCTGGTGTGTGTTCTGGAGGGCTATGTGTTCCATATGGTGTGGTGCAAGTGTTGACCTTCTGCTCTTGACCAGCTATTCCGGTCTTGGCTGGAGAGTGTGTGGCTTCCAATTTGTATATATAAGTGCATCTCTCTCAAGTCTGAGTATTGGGAGGTAAGAGGAGAGGGTTGTTGGTGTACATGAGGCAGTTGCTACATTGCTTCAGGATGCCCAAGTTCACCAGGTTCATAGGAGAAAGCTCAGGGAACTGACCTTTAGACATGTCTGGAGGAGTGGGCATTAATAATAAATACTGGAGCTGTTTTCTTGTAGAACATTTAGTGCTGGTAGCACTTTTGTGTGCTACAATAATTGCTACAAGAAGTCTGGTAAAGTACTAGACTAATAAGCTAGTAAAAGTGCAGGAGAGGTGAGAACTAGCAGATCTAAGGGAAAAATTGAAGAGCAGACTTTGGCACCATTCAGAAGCTTACAAACAGTCCTGGATACAGCAAGTCTGTATCTGGACTAGACTAGTTACAGGAAAGGCGGGAAACAAGAAGCGCAAACACTGGTTTTTAAACCAGAAAGTTGAAAGAGATGGAAAAACTGCCCAAACAGCCAATAAACTACAATTTCTGGGCTAGAAACCACTCCTGTTGTGGTAGATAGGCTACCTAGTGTTTACCACTCCCACTGATAAGCTAGAAGGCTTCGCTCCAACACAGAAAGGCTTGGGGGGCTCAGAAGCTTACATACAGTCCTGGATGCAGCTGGACAGCAGAAGCTGTCAGGAAAATCCTTGTAGGTCCCTATAGCACGTATGGCAAGCTGCACATACCTTAGTACCCATCTGTATGGGAAGACTACAAAATCCTTACCATCCTTTTTATGGGATACAGGTATATATAACATCTGTGTTCACACAAAATCAGTATAACATCTGCTGGTTGGTTAGCTGGTGGAAAACAATTCATTGCAGGTGCCATCTTCATGTATGGCACATGCCACTACATTCATTGTGCTACTGGGTACCATCTTCTTGTATGGCACATGCCACAACATTGTGCTATTGGGTACCATCTTCATGTATGGCACATGCCACTACATTGTGCTACTGGGTACCATCTTCATGTATGGCGCATACCACTATATTGTGCTACTGGGTACCATCTTCATGTATGGCACATGCCACAACATTGTGCTACTGGGTACAAAGAAGTGGTGCTTGTGGTCATCATGTTATGGTTCATAAATGCTGCTGTTGTTCTGAGCATATTTGTTTGTTGGAACTCTGAGAGCTTTTGCATGTTTTGACAGACAGCTTGCTGTGTCCCAAATTATTTTACAAATATAAATCATGACCAGGTTTCAGAAGCACACATTAGGATCTCATTATGAATTAATTAGAATGTGTGCTTACATTTGCATATTTTTATACAGTCATTTGTGCAGACCATTTTCCTCACTGATTCCCTTACTGCTGTATAGTGTCAGTGTATTGCTATTACACAACTTGACCCTTAGTCTTGCTTGTGGTGTCCATAGACTCATGTTATGTGTGTCTGTGTTTGGGTTGTGCTTATTCTTTTTTAAGTCATTAGTATCCTAAGCAGCCACATGAGTAGTCATTCTGCTTTGACGCTTGATAATACACTTCCAGTTCCCAACTTTACTTACCTTACTGTAGTATGTAGATGTTTATAATCACCAGCATGAAGGACAATGAAGGACAATGAAGGACAATGAAAGAACAATGAAAAATGGGGGGGCTATTGTTTTTGTTATTTTGATCTGTGTACTACCTACCCAGAGTGTAGCTACGCAGACTCAGTGTACTCAAATGAGTACCTTTTTTTTCTGAGCATCTCTTGGAAATGTCAACACTCAAAAAGTACAGAATGTTTAGAACTGTATAAATAAATATTTGCCATATGCAGGCATACAAAAAATTCCTGTGCAAAAGGAATACACCTGTGAAACTAGCGTTTTATGGACATAAATGGTAATAGTTGGAAATAATGCACTACTTCCTATATATCGGGGGTAGCATTTTTATTGTTCAGAAATTTTTAAAGTGATAGATGGGTAGTGGGGGCAACAACATTAGGTTTGAGTACAAAATATAAATCTCTGTCTACACCCCTGCAACCTACTGATTATAATTTATTCTTTTTTATTCTGCAACATCTGGGATACAGAGAATTTCTCTCCAACTATGATAATTTACCAAAGTGGGTCGATTAATTAAAGCAATGGAGAGAAATTTTGATTTAGAGACATGCTATAGCTGCAATAAGAAACACCTCATTAGCAGCTCATTGCCATATCTCTGAAATGAACAGTGCTCTGTCAGACATGACCATGCTAGTGTTCTCCCTAGCAACCTATGCATTACATTCACAAAAGCACCCTGCTAGATGCACACACAAACATATATACACACACACAGACATGGGCCTATATTATAAGCAGGAAAACCCTAAACTGCGAATGCTCACATGAGCGAAAATGCCGGTAATCGAACTTGCTATTGTGGAGGGCTGCGCCTCCCACACCCCCCACTAACTATATATTCTAACTCCGAGGTTGTACTACAGTGAGGAAAGGGAAAATATCCCACTCCTCACTGTAACATGACCCAACAATCACACTTTCGATTCCCAGCATTTTCGCTCATGTGAGCATTCACGGTTTAGTCTTTTTGTGATTCTGATATACACCCCACAGACACATACTGATATCCACTCATCTTTAAACAAGGCCACCCCACACTCACTCACACTCATCGAATCAATCACCCATAGACCGGCATGCACACTCACACACTCATACAGACTTGGCATCTCTTACCTTCCTTATTGTGGACACACACACACACACACACACACACACACACACACACACACACACACACACACACACACACACACACACACACACACACACACACACACACACACACACACACACACACACACACGCACAGTCTCTGCTACTCCTTCCTACCTACATACCTATCAAACTGCAAAAAGCCAAGCAGACAGAATCACACACACACACAAACACACACACACACACACACGTATTTATTGTCACAATCCCCTGCCTACCTAACCTACCTGGAGTAGAGCACATGGCTTATTAGCATTAACCACTCCCTGGACGGACTCAGTTGCATGCATCTTCACCCATGATATCATTTTCCACTCTGAGCCCCCTGCAAGAGGGAACCTCAGTGGTAGAGCAGTCTTTGAGTGTGAAAGGTTTAGCACAATGCTGAAACCTTTTGAGTTAGGAATTCCACATGGCATTGCACTAAGCCCTTCAGAATTCCAGCAGTTGCTTTTTAACTTTTATGTGTCCCAGTTGATCCAACTTTTATTTCATTGACTTTTATGTGGTGTTATCAGTATGATTTGTGTGGTGAAGCACCCAGTATCAGTCTTCATTTTCTGATTGCCATTTTTTTAAATGGGAACCCATAGATTTGGTGGCGTTGTGGGTGTTGGATCCAGAAACACTGAAGTATTATTTTCAATGATGGTGTTATGAAGCTATACTTATTGTACTGTTTGCTTGCAGTGTGACTTCAATCATGTTCATATTCAGTTATGTATATAGTTATATCAGTTTTCATGTTTAGTTGTACATTACTGTATCTTACCATTATTCTACTTAATGTTTCATTTTCTGTTACTAAGCTGTAACTCAAAAGGGACCTCAGCGGTTTAGCTTACCTATCCAAAAAAAAAAAAAAAAAAAAAAACTCTTTTCTTATATGTTCCTGCAGATTTTTTTTTTTTTGTGGTTGACTCTCTGGGAGAAGGATTTTACTTTGTTTATTTGTGTAAGCGTGCTGGGCCACATATGTGAACAGCAGTTCAAGGACTGGCAGCAGGCAGATAACAGAGTTTGGATGGGAACAGATAACAGCTTCTCCACCTCAAGGATGATTGTTCTTTCTCCACAGTTATATAACCCTGCAGTTAGTTTATTTAAGAAAAGAGGAAGTGGTGTGCAGGGCATTGTTTTTTTTTTCAGTATTTTGTAAAATAGCTTTATCATGATTTTTTTGTGGTTGATACATTGTATTTAGTTTTTATGACTTCGACGTTTTGGCTGTTGTTTTTTCCTAGATCCTATAAAACATGTTCTCTAGGATTTAGAAACCTGAATTCTGTGACTGTGGATTACCTACTGCAGGTACAGCTTGTATTATAATACTGACCAAAGCTGGTTACCAGTTAAGAAAGTGAAATGTTGCAGCTTTTGCTGTAATTGGCTGTAATTGCTGGGCATATTTTGAGTGCATGCACGCATGTGTGTGTGGGCATATGCGAGAGCATCTGTATGTATGTGTGTGTGTGTGTGTGTGTGTGTGTGTGTGTGTGTGTGTGTGTGTGTGTGTGCTTCTATGTATATGGTCTGTGCATGTGTACATGTGCATGTTTATGTGTATATGTGTGTGAGTCTGTCTTTGTCTTTGCATATGAATGTGTACGACTTTCTGTGCATGTGTGTGTCTTTGTATGTGTGTGTATATGAGTATGTGTGGTGTATGTGTTGCCATTAAATATTTACATAACTTAAAATTTGGAATTAAAATACTTCTTCCAACAAAAATTTTATACGCTACAGCAACTTTGAAATATTAGGCAAAGGAACTATTTTACATCAAAATATATAAAAATGTATATACTAATACAAAGCAAATATGACACAATTTAACAGATAGACCATTATCTAAGACAAATAATGCCCTCCAGGATGGATGTTTTTGGGGGCAATGATTCATAATAACCCATTTAATAATGAATCATAAAAAGACAGAATTGTGTGACTCTGACAAAGAGATTGGCTACATGCATTTTAACTTATGTTTAGTCTGATATGTTAAGTATTTGCTGGAACAAAATCTGTTTGTTCTGTTTGCATTGTACTGATCAGATTTTGATTGTACAGGAACATTATATATTGATTTTTATTTGCTGCATCAATAATATTACTAACGTTTGGGGCTGTCTAAGCCAGTTGGAGTGGATGCTGCATAAGAAGTAATGGGAAGAAGTGTGGTCATATGGTGTACTGGACCTGCTTAGTGCTGATACTTTGGGCTATTAAACAAATCTGGGAGAGGAGGAGGTTATAGCAGTTATAGTACGTTTCTCTCGAAGCAGCCATCCTACGGATGTGCTGTTGCATTATCTTCATCCCATGCAGTAACACAGATGCAGTACTGTTGCATTATCCTCATCCCATGCAGTAACACAGATGCAGTGTTATTGTATTATCCTCATCTCATGCAGTAACACAGATGCAGTACTGTTGCATTATCCTCATCCCATGCAGTAACTCAGATGCAGTGCTGTTGCATTATCCTCATCCAATGCAGTAACACAGATGCAGTACTGTTGCATTATCCCCATCCCATGCAGTAACACAGATGCAGTGCTGTTACATTATCCTCATCCCATGCAGTATCACAGATGCAGTACTGTTGCATTATCCTCATCCCATGCAATATGCAGTGCTGTAGCATTATCCTCATCCAATGCAGTAACACAGATGCAATAGCCAAAGGACCAGCACCATCCACAAGAGTTATAATGGATCAGTCACAACCTCATATTAAGGGAGACGCAAGAGAAATGGGGACCTTTCCTATCTCCCATCCAATCATCAAGGTTCCTTTTGAAGAGGGCCAAGGAGGCGCTCTGCTTGACATGTATGGGCAGTCTATTCCAGAGTATGGGGAGTCTCTGGGTCAGGAACCTATCCCTCCAGCATGGTTTGTTCATTGTGATGACAAGGTTTAGATCCCTGGAGCGTGTGGCTCTAAGGGATTAGGATTTCTTTAAATGGAGCATGTCCAACAGCTCAGGGTTTGGCATGGCCTTGTATATTAAGCAGAGATCACCTCTGAGTAGACGATATGCCACAGAGTATAGCTGGAGTCTTTTTAGACGGTCAGCATAGGGCATCTGCTTTAGGCCTGTGATTCTTTTAGTGAGGTATTTCTGCAGCCTTTCCAGCTGTTGCAGATGTCTTGTGAGGTACATACCAAATGGGCGTGTTGTACTGTATAATGGGTCTGATGAGGGATAAGTACAGTGGGACAATGACATCCTTTTTTCTGGATGAAAAGCCCTTAGTGATGAGGTGTGCCGCATAGAAGGATTTCCTGACTGTTGTGACAATGTGGTTATCGAAGGTGAGACCACTATCCACCTGTGTCCCTAAGTCTCTCATCACACTTTTGGTGTTTAGTGTACTGCCACCTATGTGGTAATTCATGGGTACATGTTTTTTCCCAAAGGGGATAACTATACATTTCTTGGCATTAAGCTTGAGCCCATGGCTCTGGCACCAAGCATCTGTTTCTGTAAGGCCCTTTTGTAGAATATCCACATCATTTGGAGATTCAATAATGGCTCCCCAATTCCACAACTCAGGTATATATAACAGTAAAATGAATCCGTTCTTTTTCCCTTTTTGTAGTCTGTAGGTTGGCGTTTCTTCCTACTATATGAGTTGGAATGTTTTTATTACATGCCACCAACTTTCTTCACAAAATTGTTTGATAAAATGTATGACAAATGGGCAAAATGTGTGACATGATACAGTTTAGGTGCTAACTCATAAAAATGCAGTCCAATGAAATCCTCTATAGAGTTAATGGTGTTTGTGGACTAAAAAACACCATCAGTTGTTATGAGTTAATGCCTTAAAATAACAATGAGCAATGTGTAAAAATCACCTTCTTCCTTAAGCAAGGGAGATTTCTGAGAGCTAAAATGAATGATGTTATTCATACTCTGAGATCTTAGGAGTGTCCTTTCAATGCCTTAATACTCCGCAAACTATTTTTGAGACAAGTCAGAGAAATATGATTTGATTTTATCTAAACATATTCATTGTTTTCATTTGTATATCAGACTTTTAATTGTAAATCATTTGAACAAAAACAAAAAAACGTGAAAAGTAATTAAACAAGAGCAGTGTTTGCTGGAATCACTTATATAGCACACAAAGAGCTTCAGAGTATAAATGGAAATCTCATTGTAATTCCGAAAGCTCACCTAAGGGATTGTAGTTTGTATTTTTTAGCCTAATGCAAGCATAAACAAAGTTAACAAAGCATATGATTCTAAGCTGCAGAGCTGTTTCTATCAACACTTGGTTAAACAATGACAGGAAACAGGATAAAGCATAATTTAATTATTAGCTAGAAAATAAGTCCTGCTTCCATTCTCCATTAGAGGGCAGTAAAGAATTGGAGAACCCAGGCAACTCTGAAAATTAAACTTCCATTTGCTGGTCTTGCAGCGTGAGCACGTGCATATGCGTGTTTGTGTGTATATGTGTGTGTGTATACCTATATGATATGCACACACAGGCAGCAATAGCTACTCTGTATAACTTAAATATCTACATTTGCTAATTTTCAATGTCTTACTCAGGAATGAACATCAGCTAGTAAATGCCTGGCTTTTGATTTCTGAACGAAAAGTACAAAGCAGTGTAAACCAATGAAACTGATATCTTGTTACAAATATATTTAATGGCTAGCAGGACAAGTCTAGTCTAAAGTATAAGCAACAGGACCAGAGGTAAAGTGTAGGTAGCTAGAAGTCATGGTAAAGTGTGACATGATCACATTGCTGAGAAGAATGAAAGACAAACACCATTATTACATTGTATGTGTGTGTGTGTGTGTGTGTGTGTGTGTGTGTGTGTGTGTGTGTGTGTGTGTGTGTGTGTGTGTGTGTGTGTGTATGCAATGGATATGGGCATCGTTTGTGTGATGTCTCTCTCTCTCTCTCTCTATACTATATAGCAGTAAAGTGAGAAAGAGAAGCAAGGAAAATGTAAGTACCATGAAATAGGTGTAGTGAAGCAGCACAAGCTATTCGTATGATTGCAATAGGCAGTTGCAAAGATACAAAGACAAGAAGGAGGAAAGAAAGAAAACAGCAAAAGCATATTTGCCATGGAAAGATAAAGAAAACAGAACTCTTATGAAGTTTATTTTCCCTTTGTGTGGCAGAGAGTGAGGAGTGATTCATTCCATAAACCACTGCTCTTAAAGTGACAACAGAGTGTTACTTAATGTAAAGCATGCATCTCAATTGTGCAGAATTTTGTAGAATGTCCCTGACTTTGCATTATATTTCTGCCCTGTCCCTCATAAAAGTTTTGATTTTCTAGTAAATCATTGAGTATTACAATCAATAACTCCAGTCATGAGTGTCATACGTCTCTTTCTTCAAAAAAAGCATGTTGATGCAACCCTAGAATTTGAGTCAATTTTTAAAAGTTATCTTTGATTTTGGGTCTTTCTTCTCTCATTGGCTGGGATTCAATAAAGCCAAATCTCAGTGTCAGAATAGTGTAGCAGCTATTGCATGGAATATGGTTGCCGAGCGATCCAGTAAACAAGGTTTGGGGCGTGCACGAGCCTCCCAGCACTATTCTGACATGGACACCACTGAATAATGCTAATTACCACATTTACTGGTGAAAAACATGCAAATGAGGTGAATTAACAATTTAGTAAGCAGACAGGCATCCATGTCAGAGCAGTGTCTGCTGCAAAAATGTATTACTAACCGTGTACATTTCTGCAAAAATCAAAACGGGGGCATGACAGCTCAAAGTAAAGTATTATGACTATTAGGTATGCCAATGGCCAAATATATGGCCGTTGGCATAAAAAAAATTTCAAAATTATAAAAATTAAAGTTTTTTTTTTTTTGGCCAGTTTCTGCTGTTTAAGCATAGCGCAGCAGCACACAAATGAGATCATGCAGAAAATAAAAAAACAAATGTAAAAAGACAATTTTATGTGAAAGATGAATATTGCCATTATAGTGGGTAGCATGTAGAACCAAAACAATAACAGGTAACAGTGGTAGCGAAGGACATAGGCTCCAGAATAGTCCAGTAACACGGGACTAAGGCAGTGGGGAATGCAAATGAGCTAAATTTATTGAATAGCAAAATGGACGACTGTTGTCTGAATGCACCTAACTGTGTAGGAGCTATAATGTGGTGGTATAAGCAGGAGAAGCAGCTGACATGAAAAGGGGGTGTGTCATCGGAGCTCTGCGGCTCCTACTTGCGCTCAGCTAAGCACAGCTAAGCAAAGGGGTGTGTCTGAGGCTGCTTAGCTGTACTTAGATATGTCAAGAAATGAGGAGTGTGTTGACATCCAGGGGAGGGCCTTTTCTGCTCAGCAATGTTTACACTTGCTAAAACAGTTTGCATGGCATGCCGTAGGGCTGAAACAGAGTGAAAAAAAACAGGAAATAGAAGAAGTGTTTACATCTGAGCAGCGGGTGTGAGCAGCACGCCATGAGGCTTAGAAGGGGCAGAAATGAGAAGAAAAAACAAAAAAATGGGAAATAGCAGAATAAAGGCACTCAAGTACAAATCATCTGATGAAGTCTCATTCCGAGATGAAAGCGCTCATGTTTTGGTGAAATTTATATTAAACTTCAAAGAGAACATTCCTTTTGGCAGTCTGGAACTGTTTTTGTTTTACAAATAATATAGCTGACAAGTGGAATGTATCATATTCAGCCAATCACACAGGCAGCATCTGCAGCACACCAGTATACACTATGCAAATACCTTTCAGTCTGTTTTTTCCCACAAACTGTGCACCATTGGTGTACACACTTGGGGGAATTGTTACTGACAAAATGTTAGGGGCTGCTGTCGCTTAGATACATCAGTATGTGCTAGAGACTGAGGGCAGTGAGGAGGATAATGCTGACAACCATCCCAGACTGAGGAGGAGGAGAAGCGTGTTCAGATCCAGGGTAACCTACCAGGGACTACATGATCTGGAGATAATAGAGCACTACAGGGTGGACAGGGACTTACTTCAGCAACTCATCGAACTGTGCTGGCCACAACTCAGACCCAGAGCCAACAGAGGGAAACCCATTCCAGTTGAAACCAAGGTTTGTGTAGCCTTAAGAATATCAGCTACAGGTGCATTCCAAAGACCTACTGGGGACATCATGGGGATCTCACAGGCATCTGAATCCAGAGTACTCCACCAGTTCTTGGATGTCATGTGAACACATGCTGGTGAGCACATATATTTCCCCAGCACCCGTGAGGAGAGGACCATTAATATGCATTTCTTCCACCATGTAGCAGACTACCCAGAGGTACTGGGTGCCATAGACTGCACGCACATCCACATCAAGGCACCACCCAGTGAAGAGGGTAGAGTCTATGCCAACCACAAGGGCTATCGTTCCATCAACTGCCAGGTCGTGTGCAATGCCCAGGGCATTATCATGAATGTGTGTGCTGGCAGCCCTGGTAGTTAGCATGCCTCACAGCTGTACCAGGCATTTTCCAGGGGGGAAATCAAGTATGGCCATCTAGTGGGGGATGCTGGCTATGCACTGGAACTGTGGATGATGGCACCCATCAGAAATGCACACATACATATACACATGCACACACACACACACACACACACACACACACACACACACACACACACACACACACACACTGAAGAATGTCATAATGAGGCACATGCACAAACTAGGAACATTATAGAGCATGTGTTTGGGATGCTCAAGTCACGGTTCCGCTGCCGTGACATATCTGGTGGAGCCCTGCAGTACTCTCCAACCACATGTGCACACATGCTCATAGTATGTGCCATGCTACACAATATGATCCTGCGGAAACAGCTGTGGCAGGAACATCACAGGGAATGGCCACACAGCCCCCTACCATTGCCAAGGCCCCCCACAGGCACATGGTGACTTGGAGGAGGAACCCCCTGAGCCTGCTCCTGTATGCAGATGGAGACAGGCCCAGTCCTTGGCAAAGAAGTAATGCATAGCACACACACACACACACACACACACACACACACACACACACACACACACACACACACACACACACACACACACTGACACTTTAGGGACCCAGGGACTGACACTTCTCTCTGACTTGCACACACAGTAAAATGGATGCCACTCACATCACACTAGTATCTTACCATGTATAGGCTGTGTACTGCATGAATCCGACAGAACCAGCCATCAAGCACCATCCTCACAACAGCCACAGGCACAATGTAAGTCAGTCTTCTTAACAATAAATAAATGGAGTAATACTTTGTGGTAGCATAGCTATGGTATCACTGCATGCATGCAAGGGAATGGGGTGGCCTACTGGGATAGCAGCAGACAACTGACAGCTATGTGGGACAACAGGAAATGTCCTCCCAATACTGGCTTCCCCAGAGTATTCAGTAGTCCCCTAGGTAACAAATTTCACTGCAGTATATGTGGGGGGCTAACTAACTGGGGGGGGGGTCATAGGTCATATGTATGGATGTCAATGTGGAGGTCCCATACTCACCCCTCAGCCTCACCCAGCAAGTAGGCCATAGAAAACCATAAAGAAATGGCTGAAAAAGGCCACAAATGGGAACAATGAGGAATATTCCCATACAGACTTACACAGTAATATCACAACATATCTTGCAGTTGTAGTAAGGCTCTGAAGGGTAAGAAGTCTGAAACCCAAATGTTTGCCATTACAATCTAACCTGTGGTCTTTAGTGATATACCTGTAGTCTCCAAGACAGGCACAATACTATGCTAAATGGAACCAAAATTTAAAGGAAACATCAGAAAAATCCTTGCAAATTTGGACAGTTGACAGGTGTGCCCCCCCACACCCATGTTCCCATATTAATGCAGTAACAGTAATGTTTGTAGGGTATTAGCAGCAGAGCATACATTCCCAGGGCTGTCCCAATCAACTTGATAACCTGTTGCATGTCCATAGTATGCAGGGGTCAATGAACTATGTATATGTGTGGTCAATACTGTCAGTATGTGGCCTGCACTTACTCCTGGCTGTCGTGTCTTAGTGGCCTAGACACAGTACTGTAGTTGACAGGGTCAGTGTTCCAAGAACTGCAGTGCAAACTATTTTGCATGTCAAATACAGCTATGGTAGGAGTTGTACACACTGTCCAGACGTCAATATCTGTTACTGCAGGAAAGCTAGACAGGTCAGGGACGGGGGGGGGGAGCTACACATATGGACAGTACACAGCTCAGAGTAACCTACACAGTGCCTAGTATACCCCTCAGCTGTACAGACTTTTTGCAGAATGTTCAGAGGTTTGCATCATATTTATGTTCTCTTTATTATGAAATTGTGGTTTTATGGCAAATCATTGGCAAATCACAAAAGACTAAAGTCAGAAAAGAATGACAGATTGTAGTTTCAGACTTCATACCCATTAGGAAAATGCATGCTAATGCAAAACGTGTTATTGTATCACCTTTCTACGTTTGTAAGGCCAGTAGTTAACAATGGTCCCTATATGTAGGCCTTTGTCCCCAAATTACTTATGGCTTTGTCTAGATGTCTGGCTCTAAAAAGATAGGAGGTATGGTGCCTAGTAGCACAGCAGGTACCTGAAGGTCAGTGTACTGTCAGGTTATAAAAGGCTGCCAACTTACTGTATCAGTACTGACAACATGTCACTGGCCAACATCCATACCCCTGGAATGACAGGTTGTCACAGAAGGAGCACAATATGCCTTGTATATCTGTTCTGCTTGTCCTAACATTGCATTTGCCTGCCAACTATTTGCAAAACAAGAAAGGGTCATGTCAAAATATCAATGGCAGACAGTGGGGAAGCAGATGTCATACCCATAAGAGAAAGCAAGCAAATACCAAACTGGTCTCCCAACTGTCTGTGTTTGACAGAACAATATTAACACCCTGTCCCCATATGTGGGCCTTTGTCTGACTGTCATATATGGGCCTGTCCTGATGTCACTATGTGATGGTTTGACAACTAGGCCAACATGTAGCCTCATAATAACATATAGCAACACAAACTGTCTGAGGACCACAGCAAATGCAGTGGTGCAGTGATGGACAACGTGCTAAATAGGTACACTCAGAGGTGTGAAGTCCATAACCTTGTGTGTGATGTTATGGTATTTACCCTGCTCACATCAGAATTACAAATACAGCAGCCACTGTGGGCAAAGCCTGTGACTGGACTACAGAAGGCCACAGAGACAACATTAGGGGAAGGGCAGCCACTGGCCAGACAAATGGGGAATGTGCACACCAGAACAAATTGTGCAGTAACATAGGTGCCATGCAGTGTATGGAGTCAGTAAACATCACCTGCAAATACATAACACACACCCATGTAAGTGGAGGTCTGCAACAAAACAAAAACCCAAACAAAGGAGACCATGCAGACTCCACACACCAAGGTCTTGCAAACAGTAAGGCCTTACCATACACCCAACATATTACTCTTAGAAGACTCCACTGGGAGGCACACAGATGTGCCTCTCACCAGGCAGGATAAGTAGAAAGTCATGGTCACTTGTTTGTCAGGTGCCATAATCTGCCATATCACACATGCACTCAAGTCACCCCACAACAAATACAGGTATCATTCTGGCCTGGTCCCTGGTGGTGTGAACGATGCCAGATGTACCTCCCTGGACTATAGGAAGACAGACGTGATTCATCTTGCTGAATATGTGTCCCATGCAGGTATGTCCCTAGCCTTAAGCAGTCGTCTGCTGTCACCCAGAATGATGGCTTAATACAAACAGAAAATGATTGTCAGTAACACTTGGCTCCCTCACTGGTGTCATCCCAGGGGGATCCATTGTCTGGCAGCCTGGGAACATATGATTGTCAGACCACACTGCCTTGCTAGAGACGGCCTGCATCTGTCTCACTTGGCCTTTAGGCCTCTGACAATGGGCCTTGCCTCCCCCATAGTGCCTTTGTAGGGAAAGTCATGGGGTCCATACCACCAACATAAACCACTCAAAAAAATGCAAATTAAAGGCTATGCCGCTAAACCCTAGGAGTCTAAACAGGAAAATGCACTCATTGCAAGCAGTCATAACCCTGGAAGATGGTGACATTTCTGCACTCACAGAAACCTGGCCCACAGCCACGGAGAGAAACCCATCCTTACCTGATCACTCATCCTATCCCACAGCCAGACCCCAAAATGTCGACAGCAAAGCCAAAGGAGGTGGAGTATAAACATATATTAGACAGACACACACCTCATGGCTGGTCAAACAGTCTAACACACATGAGACACTCCAAGTACAGTCAGCTGTTGGCAAGACCTCTATGCAAATTATACATAGCTACAGGCTAACATATCTGATTCAGGACACCCACCACACATATCTTGCCCTCTACAACTCTATCAAGCTTCCACCCATTACCCTGATTCTGGCTGATGTATATTACCCAAACATTGATTGGGAATCCAACCATGCCAGAACAGAAATGCACAGAGATGTCCCCATTTTATCAATGCTACATCCTTAGGACAGCCACTTGATACCCCCACAAGATGTGATACCTATACCCCCACAAGATGTGATACCTATGTTGGACTTGCAGTAACCAACATGATCAACCACTGCAGCACTCCTATGGTATCATCCTCCCTTGCAAGATCCGACAGAAAAGCGATCACTTGTCATATCACCATCTCTCCTGAACCACCTCTAGCTTTGGTAAAAGGAAAACGTCCCACAAACTGTTTGCAACAACCAGAGGGATGGTATAAACAGCTGAACAGCCACCTATTCCAGTAGAGGAACAGGCACCAACTTCCGAATGTACACAAAACTAACATGCCAGCATATAGATAGAGAGGCACAGAATCAGGAATACCTGACAGGACAACATCACTGTCTGCAGGGGAGAGTAAACCTGTCCGCAAACATTTGCAATAAAGTAACTATATACCAAAAGGATAACATTGCTGTCCAGGACCGAGAAGGAACAGGTGCACAATTGGAAGTAATCACCCCTTAGCCTGAACAAACAAATAAGAGTACTTGTGAAATCCACTAAAGGCAACTCTGAGTCCAACTTTCCTACATCTAAGACAGACAATCATAAGGCCTTCCTCACATATGTCTGCATTTACAAAGGAAGCTCCCAGATCTGTGTAGAACAGGTGGTCAAGGACACCACATACACAAATGCTGTAGATATAGCCACTCCACTGGCTGACAGATTCAGTGGAAATGTCTCCCCTCTGCCCCCCCATCAGGAAAGCAGAGCATCCTCAGTACCTGAACACCCAGCCCTTATCACTAGGGATCAGGGCATCACTGCCCTCTCAAAGTCAAGCAGACAGCCTCCATAGGACCTGAATACATCCCAGGCTGCAAACGACATGGACCCAGGCATGAACTGATACCATCATTATGCTCCTTACACACCCAAAGCCTGAGTACTGTCTATGTCACAGCCGAGTGGTGGACAGCCACTGTCATCCCTTTACACCAAGGTGGAGTGTTCACCGATCCAGGAAATGAAAGACCCATCAAACTAACTAGCATGATCTGCAAGGCCATACAATGGATTATCATGGATCACATTAACAGGGACACTGGCAAAATCCAAATACATTACCCTACACAGTCTGCCATCCTCCGGGGAGGTATGTTAGTGAACTCCGTATGACTTCTCTGAGGCAGCCAAAAATGGCATGGATGAGGGAAAGATGGTGCACTCTGGCCACCGTGACCTAGCCAAAGCCTTACATACCATTCCCCACTGCCCCATAGTACATGAACTCTGTCAACTAGGCAGCAGTCCATATGTTACTGAATGGGTATCAAACTGGTTCATTGATAGAACCCACATAATCATAATAAAGGTAGCCAGCTCAAACAGTACACCTGTAATGAGTGGCATACCCCATGGATAGGACTGGGGGCCACTGGTATATGGGATATACTTCACTAAGGTGCAGGCCAAAAACACTGGCTCATGGCTGACCAAGTTGGCAGATGACTGCAAACTGGGAGCAGTCATCAATACCCAAAGTGATGTGAACATCCTACAAAAGGGTCTCACCAAAACAAATGCCTGATGCCAGAAACATGGCCTCAAGCTGAATGCCTGCTGATGCATCATCATCCCCTTTGTGAAGACTGACATCCCCACATAGTATCACAGTAACAACAATGTCCTACATACACAATCAGTAGTGAGGCAGTTAGCCACCCAGGTTGATAGCAACCTGATGCCTGAGCACCATGTTGCTCCCGTTGTACAGAAAGCTTCATAGATGTGACAACTCAAATGTAAGGGTATCCCATCTAGGGACAAATAGGTCATAAGAGTCATGTAGGCTAACCTTATGAGGCCAATTATTTTCCTCAATGCCCCCTTCGGCATGTACCTCACAAAGCACATGCAGCAGCTGGAGAGACCACAGAGGTTCCTCACTGGGAGAATGCAGGACCACAAACACCCTATACAGACAGGCTAACAGCACTGTCCCTCTACTCCATTCCATACAGACTCCACAGAGGTGACCCCTGTCTGGCATACAAAGCAATCCAGACCCTGCTTTGATGGGACTGTTGCACATCTGGAAGTCAATGTCCACCTGGTCAACCTGTAGGGGCAGCATCAACCTGGTCTGTGTTATCAGTACAGCTTGGTGTGACAGGCACATGTCCCACACACTCCCCCATCTGTGAAATACACTCCCTGTCCACATTAAGCCAAGTGCCTCAATACCCCTAGTGATGTGCTCCCTGTATAAGTGCATGGGAAACAGAAAATGCAGTTCTGTGATTCCACCTGTGTCCCTGCTGGACAGGGGCTCTGGGTGCTGACATGTCTTAACATGAGCTACACTTTCATCTGCATGGGTTATAAGGGCTTCAGGGCCAATAACCTACTAATGTCATATCAACCTATCAACCTATACACAACTGTCTGTCAATGGTTCACCACATTACTCTGTACTGCTCTGCCACTGACATACCTGGAAATCACAGTGCTATGCAAAATATACAACACATATAATGGACAGTTCCGCTAGGTAGAATGTACTATGTACCCACACCCATACCTGTCAACCTCTTACAGCAAGACATCTGGACAAGGTCATAAATAAAAGTGGGACAAAGGCCCGATGATAGGCACATGTTTTAAATATTGCTCTTACAAACTGAGAAAGTTGGCAGAACAGGTTTTGCATTAGCAGGAATTGTCTGAAGGTTATGAAGTCTGAAACATTAATGTCTGTCATTATTTTCTAACTTCAGTCTTTAATTATTTGCAACTAACTCACCATACAAACACAAGTGTATGTAGATGCAACTTGTAGACAAACATCTGGACAATCTGCAAAAAAACTGTACAGTTGAGAGGTATGTATGGGCCACACCAGGATATGACTTTTCAGGTAAGAAAAATACCACACAAGCAGGAGATCCTAGCCAGTATATCACCAAGGTGATGGACTATTTACACAGCTGCATCAGTCAATCGGCTGTAGCCACACCTCTCAACTGGCCAGATTGGGCAAGAATGTTTATAGTTTGGCTCACAATATTGTTCTGTGCATCATACATGTGTTTCTCTGGTAAAGGACTGTGATGATCTGAGGATTTCTGTCACTAGGTAATGACACAATACATTTCAGTGTCAGACGTCAGATATTTCAGAAAATGTCGGCTAAAACAAATTCTGTACCTCTATAAACTTCCTGTTTACTTTTGAGAGGTATGGCTGTGGCACACAAAACCCTGGACTGGAGTACAACTATCTCTGGAATGGAGTCTCGCCCTTACTATAGAAGGTCATACTGGGCATGCTTCTAAACTTAGGGAATCACAGCCCATGTCGGAACCCACATTGGACTATATAACTATATTATGCATTTATGTCTCTGCATACAGACAGCTATGTACACCTTAACTGTCTCAACACACACCCATCAGACAGGATTACCCTTAGCTAGCTGTAGGTGGCCCATATCTGATATATCTGCATCTGTTGCATGTGATACACAGACATGTATATGGGCAACATATAACAATATGTCAAGCATGCACACACATAGACATGGGGAAGAGGGAGACAGACAGTGATAGAGAGATAGACACAGGGAGACACACACAGAGAGTGGGTCATACACAGGGATACCCTGAATGGCATAGAGTGATGTCTTGTTGCAGACAGTGGCATAATGGTCGTAACCGGTCACACGTGCCAGCATGAAGGTGAGCTCCATTGTGTAATAGTACTTAGGTGGGAGTTGTAATATCACATCACCTGCCTTTGTGTGTGTGTTTGTGTGTGTGTGTGTGTGTGTGTGTGTGTGTGTGTGTGTGTGTGTGTGTGTGTGTGTGTGTTTCTATCTGCCTTTAGATTTATTTGTTATTATTTATTTATTTTATTTTACATTTGTTAACTGGGAAAGTCCGGCTGGACACATGTCCATTTTCAGCGGAGGCCCGGGGAGAAAAGCTCCAGTTGCATATGAGGTGCATTATCATATATGAACAAGTTAATAAAAATGGTGGCTTACATATACAAAGGATTTACAATCAGAGGTAAGTATGGACAGTTTACAAGACTCTTAGTTGTCAGATAGTAAACTTCTCTTACACTATAATACATTATGTATATATTCAACACATGCAGTATATTACAGCCTTATACAGTAGAATATAACAGTAGTTAGCAGGATTGTATATATTTTAATAATGTTTTCTTAACTTATAGAAGTAGACAGTTAAATGTGAGGAACTAGATCCTGAGTTAAGATATTTCATATTAATAAAAGCAGACAATTACATGTGAGAAGCTAGACTTATCATTGCCAATGAGTGTATATATTTCTAGTAATTCAGCCTTTACTCAGGGGCAAGACAAGAGCATAACCAGTTGTCTTTGAGGTGGGTTTTTAGTAGTTTTTTGAATTGTGTTGTTGAGTTATTTGATGTTATTTGGGCAGGTAGGGAGTTCCAGAGTTTCGAAATGTAGCAGCTGAAGAGAGATTTACCTGCCTTATTGTTATGTCTTGTAACTTCAAGGAGGTTAAGGGTGCTTGATCTCAAGATTCTTGATGTGGTGTGGGGGTGTATTAGGTTTTGTAGGGCTGGAATATTTTGTGAGTGATGGTATAACTTATGTGCTAGTGACAGTTGATTGAGTTGAAGTAGTTGAGGGAACTCCAACCAGTTCAGTTTTTTGAGAGATACGCAGTGGTGTGTCCTTCAGTAGCAAATTTAGCTATTTTATTATAGCAGGTTTCTAGTTTGGTTAGCTCTGTTTTATGGAGGTTGGTAAATACTGGGGATGCATAGAGGAGGGTGGATAGTAGATGTGTCCTGGCTATTGTGGTTTTGGATTGTTTGGAGAGAAATTGCTTGTTATGATAAAGGAGCCCTAGTTTTTTGTGAACCTTTTTTACAGTTTGAGCAATATGCAAGTCAAATCTTAGGTGATTGTCTATTTCTGCACCTAAAAGCATAGTGTGGGTAGTTGGGGTTGTTGTTGTTGTCTTTCGGTTTTTCCTGGTTAGGGGTCGCCACAGTGGAGCTCTGGTCAGCTAATGATTGGCAGCAGATTTTCACGAATGCCGAGGTGCCAGCTCGGTGTTCAACCTTCAACAAAGGCACGTGTATTTACGCATGTCTTTCGAACGCCCACCCAACCGCGGGGAGGACATGCAGACTCCACACAGGAGGCACTCCCCGCACTCCAGCCGAGAATCGAACGGGAGAACCTCTTGCTGTGAGGCAACAACACTACTGCTGCACCACCGCGGAAGTGGTGTGGGTAGTTGGGGTAATAACAATTTTGTTATTAGAGGTGATAGTGAAGTTGTCTGAATGAGGGAAGGCTCTATAAGGGGTGAAGAGGAGTAATTTGGTTTTAGTTAGGTTAAGTATGAGCTGGTGGTCACTAAGCCAGGTTTCATCTTGTGAGTAGCATTCTTGTGTTTGGAAGTGGAGGTGTTCGATTGTTGGGGTGGCACATATGATAGTGGTGTCATCTGCATATTGAATTATTGTGGCTTTTGGCATGGAGGATGAGAACTGATTGGTGAATAAAGTGAAGAGTAGTGGACCAAGGATGGAGCCTTGTGGGACACCTAGGAATACTGGTAGTAGAGAGGATATTTGGTTATGCCATTTTACAGCCTGTTGGTGACTTGATAAATAGCTCTTGAACCATGTGAAGAAGGAGAAGCTGAGTTTTAGGGTGGCTAGAGTATGGAAAAGTTTGTTATGATCTATACCATATCGAATGCTTTAGATAGGTCTAAGAATATGGCAGAGACTAGTTGGCCATTATGTCTGTGCTGGTTAATGCTGTTAGTGAATGCTAGTAGTGCAGTGGTGGTACTATGAAAGGGTCTAAAGCTGTGTTGGTTTTTGGATAGCAAATTGTTTTTCTGTAGGTAGTTTATGAGTTGTGTGTGTATGACCCATTCTAAGATTTTTGATAAGGGTAATAAAATAGCAATAGGACGGTAGTTGTTGAATTCAAAGGAGTTACCTCCTTTGTGTAATGTTATAATATAGGAGGCTTTCCATATGTGTGGCACTTTGCATTCTGAGATTGACCGATTGATGTGGATTGCAACAGGGTAGGCTATAGCTGGTGCAGCTATTTGGAGGTATTCTGAGGGTAGGTTATCAGCAGCCAGAGTGGTGAGTTTGAACTTTAGGAGACGTTTTTGAATAGTTTTGGTTGATACTGGTTGAAAGATAAAGTGGTATGTATTAATTTGTTGTTCTGGTGGTTCTGTTGCACTTGATGTGTTTGTTGAGGAGGGGGTGTGGTATTCAGTTGGTTATTTGCTAGGACTTGGATTGTCTCAGTAAAATATTTATTAAACTAGGTAGGGATGTTATCATGGTTATTCTCAGTTGTGGGTGAAGGGGTTGTTGTTTTTCCCGGTTGAAATACAGAGTTGATTGCAGCCCATAACTTCTGAGGGTTTTTTACATGTTTTTCTTGTAGATTTTGGTAATAGCTGATTTTGTCCATTTTAATGTATTTTTTGGCTTTATTCCTCAGTTCTAAGTATTTCAATTTGTCTAGTTGGGTTTTGTTTTTGTGAAATTGGTTCCATGCTTTATCCCTTTGTAAGAGAATAGTTTTAGTGGGTTTAGTAAGCCAGGGTGCATATTTAGTTTTTATTCTTGTGGTTCTGCAGGGGGCATGGTGGTTAAGAATTTGTATGAAGGTTTTATTAAAGTACATTACTGCCTCTTCTAGGGGTAATTGATTAAGACGGGTCCAGTTACAATATCTTAGGTCATTGATGAAGTCATTAGGGTTAAAGCTTTTCTTATTTCTGACTTTTCTTAGAGTTACATGGCTTATTTGGGGAGATTTGGCTCTTACTAGGTATGTTGGTTGGTGGTCACTCAGAATGTCTGGTAGACATCCGGTTTGGGGTGCAAGGGATAGATGGGATAAGAGTATCCAGTCCAGTATAGACTGGCATTTGGATCTTTTGTCATTTCTGGTGGGGGAAGTGATAACTTGGGTAAAGCCATGGAGGATGATGTGGAGTTTGGCTTGAACAGTTAAGCCAGTCTATGTTAAAGTCACCAAGCAAGATATTTTCTTGGGGTAAAGAGGTAGAGATGTATTCAAGTAGGTTTTCTAAGGTAGTGATATTATTTCCTGGGGGGATGTAGCAACCAATGATATTAATATGTTTATTAGGGTTTATTTGAAATTTGGTAAGAATTAGTTCTGCATGTTTGAGTTTTGGTAGGGTAATATCAGGTTGTTTGAGGATGAGGAGGTCTTTGTACATTATGGCTACCCCCCACCTACCCCCCACCTCTTTTGCCCATCCTGTCTCTGTGAATGATATTATATCCTGGTGCTGTAATTTCATTATTGTGGATTTCAGGTTTTAGCCAGGTTTCAGTTAATAGGACAATATCAGGTTTGTATACAAATAATAGGGCATGAAGGTCATGGACTTTGTTAAGGATACTCCTAATGTTTAGATTATGAAAGTGGAGAGAAGATTTTGGTCTATGGATTAAGGGGTTGTGTTGATTGGTGACTTGGACATTTGTTGTGTTTGGTCCTAGGTTGGGTGTATTTCCCCGCAACATGTGAGTTTTTGGAATAGATGTGAAAGGAATTTGTTAAATTTGATGGCTATTTTAAATTGCTGTAGTGAGGCTTGGCACTTATTAATGGGTGGGAGTAGTTTGTATAGGTAGTAGTCTGTGTTGGAAGTTTGAAACAGGTATGGGGCTAGTTGAATGGTTGTTGGGGCTACATAATAGTAAGGAGTAGTGGATTGTTTAGGGGTGTTTAAGTTGTGGGGTAGTTGGACATGATAGGTTGCTAGAGTAATAAGAATAGTGAGTGAGATAATATTGAGAAGGGCTTTTCATGCTTATGGTGTGTGGAAGGGTATGCAATGTTACTTGTAATTAGGGGATTTGACAGAAAAGGTGGGGTAATATTAGTTAAGTGATGAGTGTGGTAGTAGCTTAGGTAATTACTTTGTTAAGGGAGGTGGTTTAATGAGTTTGATGGGAGGAGCTATGTGGTAATGGAGAGGAGGGGAGTATAGGTATAAATGAAATTGATGTGGGGGTGGGTGGGGATGGGGGTAGGGTAGGGGAGCAGAGTGAGCCTGAGTGTAGTGAGGGTAAACAGAACAGGTCCAACCTGGCTGATGGAGGCAAGAGTCTGAACAGAAACAATCAGCAACAGCACTATCCTGTGTGATGCTGGGTCTGCTTTAGTACAACTTTTAGCTAGGTAGATTTTGTAGCCAGGGCTTGGAAACCGCAGACTTGCTTGGGATAATTATGGCTATGTAAAAAATAAAAGCTGTAATCTTTGTTTTCTAGCTCTTATTCCAGCTAGTTATCTGGCTTTTTGGTTTGGACAGTGGGAGCTTACTATTTGCAGTAATAGACTGCCATCTAGTGGCCAGAAAGGGAAGCAACACCACTAACTGGGTTAGTTAGATTCAAGTATAGAAGCACGAAAATGACTCGGAATACTGCCTGTCCGTGTAGGTGTGCAGACAGAAAGTGTTACAGAGAGGGGAAAAACAACATTTCAAAACCATAGGCAATCACCTGCACTATGTTACTTGGGATAATATATCTTGTAGACTGCAGGGAGGGAGCCGCTGATATGCACTAGTAGTAGCTGTCCAAGATGCTGGGTTAGAGCGAATAAGGAATGGGCTGCCCTTGTTATGCGAGAGGGTGTTTAGGCTACACTATGTTACTTGGGATTATATATCTTGTAGACTGCAGGGAGGGAGCCGCTGATATGCACTAGTAGTAGCTGTCCAAGACGCTGGGTAAGAGCAGACAAGGAATGGGCTGCCCTTGTTATGCGAAAGAGGCCATTCCCACTCAGTACACTTCCCATTTCCCTACTTCACAAGATCTGCTGATGTCATTCACCTTAGAAGTACCTTTAGACAGTTGTCAGCCCTCTAAGCTGTGTAGCACATGCAATAAGTGCAGAGCACTATTGTACAAATAACTAGATAGGTAGGGGTTTTAATATTAGTCCTGGCAAGTGTGTATGTTTGTTTGTAGGTGAAACAGTTTTATGCCATTCCCACCCAGTACACTTCCCAGTGCCATACTTTAACATTCCTGCTGATGTCAGTCACCTTAGAAGTACCTTTGGGCAGTCCCAGCCCTGTAATCTCCATGGCATGTACAATAACAACATAACAGTATAGCTATAAATAACTGCATAGGCAAGGGTTCTATTCTCAGTTCTGGCAGATGTGTGTGTTTGTGTGTGTGCGTGTGTGTGTGTGTGTGTGTGTGTGTGTGTGTGTGTGTGTGTGTGTGTGTGTTTGTAGGATAAAGTATTTTGAGGACTTTTCCACCCACAACACCTCCTAGTGCATTCTTTAGCAGACCTGCTGATGTCATTCCCCATAGAAGTACCTTTGGACAGCCCTCAGCCCTACAAGCTCCATGGTGCATGCAATAACTACATAACAGTATAGTACAAATAACTAGATAAGCAGCGGTTCTATTCTCAGTTCCGGTGAAAGTATATGTACATTTGTAGGATAAAGTATTTTGAAGACTTTCCCACCCACAACACTTCCTAGTGGCCTACTTTAGCAGTCCTGCTGATGTCATTCACCTAAGAAGTACCTTTGGACACTTGTCAGCTCTGTAAGCTCTGTAGCACGTGCGATAACTGGGTAACACTATAATACAAATAACTAGATAGGCAGGGGTTCTACTCTCAGTTCTGGCAAATGTGTGTCTGTGTGTGTGTGTGTGTCTGTGTGTGTGTGTGTGTGTGTGTGTGTGTGTGTGTGTGTGTAAAGGTGTTTGTAAGTGTGTATGTTTGTAGGTAATGTATTTTGATGCCCTTCCCACCAAGTACATTTCCCATTGCCATACTTTGCAAGGGCTCTTGATGTAATTCAACTTAGACATATCTTGGGACACTATTAAATCCTCTAAGCTTTGTGGTACATGTGATAACTCAATGCTGGCAACTGTGATACTGTTTGTGTGTGAGAATCATAGCCTTCCTGTGTGTGTGTTTGGGTGAGAATCATATCCTCTGGGGGTGTGGGTTATACCATTTTGAGGGATGTACCACACAGTACACTTCTCATTGCCCTACTTTACAAGGCCGGCTAATATAATTCACCTTAGAAGTACCTGTATACACTTGTTAGCCCTCTAAGCTCTGTGGTGTGTGCAATAACTGTGTAATACTATAGTATAAATAATTAGATATGTAGGGGTTCTAATTTCAATACTGACAACTATAGTAGCGTGTGTGAAGCATATCCCCTGTGGCTGTTGTATGTGTAAGGTCATATCATTTTAAGGCCTATTGACCCCCTACCCATGACATTACTTTAAAGAACCTGTTAATGGTATCTGCCTCACATGCACCATGTAACACTATACAGCCCATACCAGTCATCTGTACAGATGTACATGGAATATCCAGATGTTTGCAACCTATACGTGATCTGTGTCCCCTAAAAATGAGCATTTCTGTGATATCATTGCCCAATATGTCACAGTTACTGTAGTATCACACATGCCAGCATCAGACATTTTACCTGACTGACACATCATGCTGATACAAAGTCTGTCACTCTATCACTTGTCCAGGTGTGTAGGAGCAGTAGATGAGACCAATCGATATTTCTGATAGGTTATCCCACCATCCATGAAGACATTGACAAAATTACAAAATAAGAGGTTGTGTGTTATATCCCAGGCATATAAACTATGTGGAGCATGTCATGTGTACTTAGCAGTATAGTACATACAAGTGGATACATAGGGTTACTAATATGTCTATTGGCAACTGTGTATGTGTTTCTATATGCACATCCCCTGTGGCTGTCTTTACTGTGTGGATGTGATGACTATACCATTTTGTGTGCCTCTTCCACCCTGTGAACTCCCCCATTGCCATCTTAGTTTCAGCCCATACAGATGTCATCCACCTTACAAGCACAATTACACAGTTTCTAACACAAAGCTACTGTGTTGCATGCAGTGGTCGTATCACTGTGTATTGTACATAAATAGATGGGTAGGTCATCTACTCTGAGAAGTAACAACTCTATGTGCATGTGTGCTTTAATGCATGTCCCCAAGCAGCAATGTGTGTGTGTGTGTGCGTGTGTGCGTGTGTGCGTGTGCGTGTGTGCGTGTGTGCGTGTGTGCGTGTGTGCGTGTGTGCGTGTGTCAGATGTTTCTACCATGTTAAGGGCCTCTGAACCCACCATTGGCAATCCTAACAGCCCCTGCAATTGTCACCCACTTGAGTAGTAGTGGCAGACACTGCAACACTACATTACCTCTGTGGTATTTGTGTTATGCATCTTGTGCTATCGTTCATAAGACTGTGCAGGTAGGGGCTGTGCTCAGGCTTCAGCAGCTGCTCCATGTACAGGACTATGACTCTGTGTGCACTACCAGTACGAGAGGCCAGACTTGCATAGGAGATAGTAGTCATACATGCTGGTGATTGTCAGGATAGACTAACACAGGCTGACCTGTGTCAGGAATACATACCCCAAACCTGTCATAAACAGCACCATGCATACCCTCATCAACTGCATCGAGGTTGAGTGGATGGGACAGAAATGGTAGGGACAACAGGTGCTGGTAGGTAAATCTGTTGCAGTTAAGGTAATGGCTAAGCTTGTGAGGGACCAAGAGCCAGTGCTCAAGTAACCTACTCTGTATGTGTGAGCCTGTGGTACTACAGAACACCCAGGTGACATGTATGAAGGCTAGCTGGCTGTGTCATGGGTATGTATGCAAGGTCACACTGTCTGCCCCAATTGTCCCTCACACACTGTTGCATGTACACACACCTGGGAAACATGTACATATACAGCTGTATCTTGGCTATGAAAAGGTCACTGTGTTTCCATTCTGCCATACTCATCATTGCTGCTGTCAGCAGGCCCACAGCCTGCAGACACACAGACACCTGGAACACAAACAAAATACAGTACATGACACTACAGTCAGTCAGCAGTACTAACAGCAATAATGTATCATGGCTAAAAAGGTACATGCACCTCAATGTGTTCCCATTACATTACTACACTGTACTATATTCACCCTCTGCATCAGACCCATATTAGCATGAACCTGCATCGATGGTAAGTATAACAGGGATGTGGTACAGGTATCATTACATACACAGGGTGTGGTGTGGGATTGCCAGAGGCCTACGCTGGGCCATATATTTGACATTGTGTGTGTGTGTGTGTGTGTGTGTGTGTGTGTGTGTGTGTGTGTGTGTGTGTGTCTGGGCCATGCAAAGGAGCTGTGCATGTTTAGTGGTGGCCTGCCTGTGATAGAGATGTGTGAGTGTTTGTATGCACACAATCAAGCCATGTGGATGCCCTACACAGGGCTATGTTGGACAGCCATGGTCTGTACATGGCAGGATGTATGGTTCACATTCTCCTGCCAGTGACACTGGAACTGGTTCTGCCAGAAGTCTCACTGGCACTGCCAGACCCAAGACCAGATGCAGTACTTCTCCCTAATGGTGACTGCTGTCTGATGGATTCATGGATTCATGTCCCTTACGGGACTGGCCAGGGCCACGTGCCCATGTGGTGTGTACAGCACCCTCCCTTTGGTAGTGCTGGTGGTACTGTCACTAAGGGAGTGTGAATGTGCATGACCATGTGGGTTCTCAGCTGATCTTGTTGCTGACCTACATCCATGTGGCTAATGCCCTACTCCCACCACATGCTCAAGCACAGACATTGCATGGTTGAACAGTGACAATGTCCCACCCCACTGTCTATCCACGACATCGGCAAAATGATGTACTTAATCACAAATGCCATGGAGGTCATCAGGCATGGCAGGGAGTACTGCATTCATGGCCCTGAGCATATGTCTGGTGTTGTGGTCAGTACGCACCTGTGCCTCCATGATGGACTGTAACATGTATCTGGTGACACTTGCTGTGACACTTGCGAGAGGGGCTTGATGGGCAGCAGTCTTCCGTTGAGCACCCCTGTCCATCTGCTTGTGTATGACCTTGCTTGCTGTCTGGCTATGGCTAGTGTCTACACTCACACTTGCTATAGTCACCACACTAGCCTGTTCCATGCCACCACCCTCCCACTGTCCATTATCTGTGGCTGCTGGGGACAGGGCATGTGTGGGCATACTGCCTGTGTGCAGGGACATTGTGAGTGAAAGTGGGATACCAACGAATGACACAAATTCAGCCCCAACAACCCCATCTGTGCCTCACTATGACCACCATCATCATCAGATTCCATTAAGACACTGACATCAGGTTGTGAGGGGGAGAGACACCAACCCCCATATTCATCTGCAAGGAGGAGACAACATATGTAAATTAATACCCTGCAGTATCATATTTACTAATACACACACACACACACACACACACACACACACACACACACACACACACACACACACACACACACACACACACACACACACACACCACACACACTCCTGGTAAAGTCTGACACAGTTTTGCTACCCATGGGCACTTCAGTCCAGATTTTACAGTAGTTCTGACTGCACAATCCATCTCTTCAACAGCTACTGTAAGGTCCTCAACAAAGGATGACAAATCCTAGTGTGCAATGGGCCTATTAGTAGAATGGTAAGTGTGACCAAGACCAAGGTTATTGGAGTGAGCTATACAGTGTCACCAAATGCATGTGCAAGTATTGTGAGAGCTGACTTACTACTATACAGACCAGACACAATGCCAAGGTTTAGCGATATGTGATAATAACTAATGAAGGAACAAAAGAATACTCTATCAATGCAGCACCTACACAGTTCAGACTCACAGGGATTAATTTCAGACAACATTGCAGGACAGTCTGCAATACATACAGGAAACATGTAAAGTACAAGGTGCATAGGTTCATAAGATTATACTAGGCTATTGGCCTGGATGTCCTAGCCCAGAGTTTTGCCCGTGTCCCTTCAAAGTCAGCACTTGCTTCCCCTGTCCAGCTGGGACACACGCAGGATCCAGGGGTGTCTTTTCTATTTCCCATGGAGTTGTCCAGCTCCTTCTGCAAGAGGGCTATAGAGGTACTCTGCTAGACATGGGGTGGGAGTGTATATTACAGACAGGGTATTGTGTGGAACACTGAACTATCCCACCAAGTACTATTCATGTCACAGACCAGGTGAGGGCCTTGTGTGCAGGTTGTGTAAGTGTGGTTTGTCTTACAGATATGCAGAAACACCATCAAGGCTGGTTTGGAAATGGCCTTGTATGCCAGACACAGGTTGCCTATGATCAGTCTGTATGAGACTGAGTACAGGGACAGGGCTTTCAGCCTATCTGTATAGGATAGGTGTTGCAGTACCTGGATTTCCTTGGTCAGGAACCTCTGTGGACTCTGAAACTGCTGCATTTGCTTGGCAAGGTACATGGCAAAGGAGCCATTGTACTCAGTAATGCATCTGATAAGGGTGGAGTACAGGGATGTTGTGGCCTCCTGGTTCCTGGATGACATACCCGTATTTGTGAGGTGGGCCATGTAGACAGCCTTCCATACAATGATGCCAACATGGTGGGTAATTGTCAGATTGCTATCAACCTTGGTGCACAAGTCGCCTCACACCTGATTTCATGCTCAGTACACTGTTATTACTGTCATAATTGTTGTGGATGACATCTAGCATAACAGGGAAAATTATGCATCTCCTGGCATTCAGTCTGAGGCAATGCTTCTGCCATCAGTCATTATTTGGATAAGGGCCTCTTGGGGGATGCTCACATCAGTAGGGGAATGTAAGACAGTGGCCAGCTTGCAGTCATCTATACCTGGTCAGCCACAGACCACTGGTTTGTCTTGTACCTCAGAAACATATATCTCAAACAATAGAGGCCCCCAGACTGATCCTTGGGGTACACTGCTCTGTACAGGTCCGCTACTAGAGGTGGCTTCCACTACTTTGATTGAGTGGGTACTATCATTGAGCCAGTTAGCTATCCATCTTGTAACATACAGGTTGATGCCTAGCTGTGTAAGCTAATGTATCATGGCCGAATGGGGATTGTTGTCAGAGGTTTGGGCTAGGTGAAGGCAGGCAGTGTGCACCATCTTCCCCTCATCCTTGTGTTTGTTGACAAAGAAGTCGACTAGGTTTAACAGACTTGATCACCCTTTGACAATACCACACTGTGTGGGCTCAAGCATTTTCAGGTTGCCAATGTCCCTGTTTATAAAGTCCTCGATAATGCCTTCCATGCCTTTGCAGATCAGGCTAGTTAGGCCGATGTGCATATGATTTGCTGGGTCAGTGGACTGCTCCACCTTCATGTAGAGGGATGACAGTGGCTGTCTTCTGTGCAGATAGGATGACACTGGTGCTCAGGCTTTAGTTGACTACAATGTGTAATGTAGCTGAGAGCCCATGCCTGTGTTCATGTAGGATGCAGCCAGGGATGGTATCAGGCCCCATGGAGACTTCAGTTTATTGCCTTTGATAAGATATTATGGACCTGCTTCCTGATGATGAGGGGAGGGGGCAGGTGCTGTGCATGTCCATATGTACTGATGGGGGACAGGAGGGTGATGTTTACACTTTAACCTGTCTGCAGCAGGTTGGCTATATTTATGCCATATGTGTATGTGGTGTTATTGACCACCACTACAGAGCAGATTTGGGTATTGCCTCTGAGATTGCAGACATATGTGAGGAAGGCCTTGTGACTGGCCTTGGTGGATGTGTCCAATTTGCACTCACAGTTAGCCTTAGGGTAATTCACCTGTGACGTTATTTGCTTGTTCAGACAAAGGTGACATTGCTTCCAATTTGGCACCTGCTCCTTCTTGGCCCTGTCCAGCAATTATTTCCACCTATAATGTCATTTGTGTATTGCTGCTGTCCACCACAGAGGTTTAACCTACCTTCAGGGAGATGATTTTGTCCTGTCAGGTATTGCTGAGTCCTTACAGGTATGTAGGTGCTCACATAGTATTGTGGTGTAGGCTTGGACACTACTGCTAGTTCCAATGGATGGGATGGTGGTTGTAAAGCTACTTATACCTGCTCTGAGGAGATTTATTATCAGTTTTGGAAAGTGTTTTTTGTTTGACTGACAAGGGTGGGGCAGGGGAGATGGTGGCCTTAAAAGTGATGGCTATTTGGTCAGATCCTACCAAGGAGGATGACATTGTAGGGGGTGCTACAGTGGCTACTCATTTTGGTTTGGACTAGGTACAGAATATTTCCACCTGTTGTAGGGGTGTGGACCAGCTGATCCAATGCATTGGCATTGACAAAGCTGAGGAATCTCCGTGCATTCATGTTCAGGTAGAATAGGTCATGCACACTATGGTTGGGTAGTTAAAATCATCCAGGAGCAGGGTAAAGGGTTGAATCTTGACAGATTCAAGCAAGCCCAGATAGTTGTAGTGGGTGTCCTGGGTTATGGTTGGAGGTCTGTAGCTAGCTATGATTTGAATAGGTGTTTTGTCAACAGTTAACTGCACTTGGGATGTCTCCCATGTGTCATACTGTTTGACCAGCCTGGAGGTGTTAATGTGTATGATGAAGTTTAAAACTTCACCTCCTTTGGCTTTGCAGCCCTCCATTTGGGGTCTAAAGGTATGGTAGTATGAGTAACCTGGCAAGGATAGTGTGCCACAGCTTCAAACCAGGTTTCAGTGACTGCACAAATGTCAGCATCCTCCAGGACAAGGTACGCTTGCAGTGACATTAGTTTCATGCTAAGACTCCTAGCTCCTGTTAGAGCAAGACAGCTGGACAAAGGCACACATCAATGGGGGGCAAAGGGCAGAAAGTAGTGACACTTTAGAAATCTAGCTGTAACACACTTAGTTGCTAGCAAAGACAGTTTTGCATTCACAGGAATACTCTGAAGGATATGACATCTGACATTCAAATATTTGCTATTATGTTATGACTTCAGTCTTTACTGAGTTGCCAGTGATTTTCCAGACAAAACACAACTGTATGAGGTATTGGCTACATATATGAGGCAAACATGTGGTTAGTCTACAAAACCTGGACAGTTGAAAGGTATGAGCTCGGTATATAACATGCAGTTCAACACACACTTCTGTGGCAGTTGTTTACTATGCACATACCCTGTATAGGTCCCTTACATTTATAAGACAAGCATGTGTATCATAGTAGCATTCACAGGTTCCTAGGTTCATAGGTGTGTACTAGGCTAATGGCCCTGAAGCCTTTATAAGCCTAGACCATAGGATTACCCTGTGAAATATGAATATTTACAACATCCCAGGTAGCTGGCCTAGCAGTGTCACAGTCAGTATTGGACAGTAGACACTCCGGTAGTAGTCATATGTGAGCTGACCTTTGCTGGGGTGACTCAAGGGTCAGAGCTGTGATCTATGTCACTGCGGACAGGGCCAGCAGGAATGGCCGTAGGTGCTGGACAGAAACATGTGAGTCCAGCAAGTCTTGTTGGGACCTATTGTTTAACTTCTTATTTCACATTATTGCATCCCCAGTTCTGCATTCCATTACATGCTTAATTGATTTACATACCTGTTATTGTGCTGAAGAGTTTCTCAGAATAATGCACATGTTTAGGTTTGTGTGTAGAAAGGTTCAGACCTGTTTTGCATAGGCAGGAGCTTACCTTTAGTAGGTAATGCTCATGAGCAGGTGATGGCTTGTGCACCATTTGGTGTCTCCCACTTGCTAATTGCATCCAGAACAGCTGTGTTGTTTTTACATTAGCCAGTGCCATAGCAACATAGTGCTATAATTAGGTCCTTCATGATGGCCTTGCCCCTTTTCCTTGCCTGTGAGGGGGACATTATGGAGGTGTGGAGGATACAGCTTCACAGAAGGTAGGTGGAAATACTCCTTAAAACAAGAAATGTGGAGAAAGCCCAGCAAAATGGGGAACAGAGCTCCAGAATTAGGTACAGATTGTAAGTAAGTATTGCTGTTATACACCTAGAAGATTGCTAGATGAACAGGGTTCATCTGGACATGCATTTTCTGCATGACTTGACATCTGACAGTGATATGTCTATGACATACCGTTCAACTGTTCAGGTTTCTGCAGAATGCCCAAAGGTTTGCCTCTTATGTTTGGTCTGTTCCTTGGACAATTTCTGTTTTTGAGACATCAGTAGGATATTATGATGATTGAAGTCACTAAATGTCGACATTTGTATTTCAGACATCATATCCTTCAGAGAAGTTATATCACAACAAACTGTGTAACACTAGATACTGTTTCAGTTTGTAACATCATTATGTCAGATATGTCCCTCTTTTCGGCCCCCTGTCCCCCAAGTATGTCAGGCTTTTTCCAGATGTCTTGCAGCAAGAGTTTCAGATGTATGGTATATCATTATTTAGTGACCTCACTCCTGATGTTATCCTAGTGATTTAGCAAACTCCCAGAAGTGTTATGAGGCAGTGGCCATAAATATGGTCCCACACTCTGGACATTCTGTGGAAATCTGCTCAGTTGAGAGTTATGTATGTCTGGACATTGTTACCAGACTAAAAACAAAATTAAAAAAATGACACCGAAAGAACTGAACTGAGACAATAAATCCAACCACAGGACCACCAGAATAACTTTGTTAAGTGCTTTTACTCACTTTAATACACATGAGCTGTAACCAGACTGTCATAAATGTTTGTTGGGCTGCGTAGGGAGAGGGGAAGATGTGAGCATCATAGATCCTTTTCTATCTGACTGTGCATGCTGCTACAGCCACTGGTGGTCTATCAGCTATATATGTTTGTAGTGGCGGACTGAGAAATGTCCTGTAACACCTCAGGATTCCCAGTACACTGTGACTTAGGGAAGTATATGCAGGTATAGTGCGTGACTGGCACTCAGGATGTTAGTTCAAACAGTTGTTATACTCTAGAGTTCAGTTGGAGTACTGGTATGTTAGTTTGACTGTGTTGCAAATGGTTGTAGGTGGACAATTTCTCACTGATGTCTGCTTTTCCCTACAGTTACATCCATGTAGTGCATGATATATTTGTAAATGCATGAGTAATTCCCCAGAGCTAATTTGGGGGTAGTGTTGTGTTGGTCTGACTGTAGTTCAGAAGGTGCTAGGTGAAATGGTTGGCAGCTCTCTGTGTTTTTTCCCTTCTGTTACATGACTGCAGTCATACCTCTCCATTGTCCAGATTTCTATACACTGTCCAGATGCATATTTTTGGTCTGTTTCCCCATAACAGTTGTAGGTTTCTGACAAATCACTGGGATGATGTGAGCACTGACACCACAAAATGAAGACAAGTATTTGTGTTTCAGACCTGAAATCTATCAGAAAATATATGTTAAAACAAACCGTGATACTCTAGCAAACTTCTAAGCTTACAACAGTCATATTTAAAATATGTCACTATTGTTTGCCCTTTATTCCCCACATTGTCAGGCTTTTTGCAGATGTTTTGTGGTAAGAGATTGAGTATATACATATATATAAATATATATATATATATATATATATATATATATATATATATATATATATATATATATATATATATAAACAGTACTAATTCCACAGGTTTTTACCTAATGTTGGATGAACATCCTGCATGATATTTTACTGAAGCATTTCTAATTCTCACAGCTCATGTAGAGTAGTGGTAGCTGCTATGACTGAAGTGTGCAGGGTCCTGTGTTTGAGACTTGGCTGGGCTGATTATTTTGTAGCTGGGGTGATGGTGACAGAGTGATTAAAGCACTTTTAAGCAGTTGTAAGCAGGTTTGTGCAGTTTTGCATGAATCTAAGGGATGCTAACAGATGGTTTAGTCCTCTTAGCCTTGCTTAGTGGCGCTTATTCCCGCTTACACCCTCACTAATTTTAAATAAAAAAAAAGAAAAAAGGGTGATAGGAAAGTGGTGAAATGGGGGCAAGCAGGGGGTAAAACAGTATGAAAAGCAGCTAGGGATGTGCAGGACAGGTGAAGGAAAGGACCAAAGCTCTACATTTCTACTACAGCAACAGCTGTGACTGATGTAGAAAATTTGGAATTTACAGCCTCACACTCCACAAGGAGGGGTGCTGGCAACATACATTTGTAGAGTAATTTGGTTGTAGATTGATTTACATCACTGGACATGGTGGCGAAATGTAGAGCTATGTATGGGGCAACGATTTTTTTGCAGGACAGATGCCATTTTTTTAAGGTGAGAGTGGGATGTTGGGGAAGGGCTGTAGGTATATTTCGGGGGGTTGGTTAGGTAGGATAGGCTTCATTTGCAGACAGACAAGACAAACAAGACAGCAGACAGGGAAGGTATATGACACATGAGGGGGTAAACACCTTGGACAGGGAAGGTGGTTGGGAATCAGATGCCCATCAGCCCCCCAGTGGATACAGTGGGATTGAGGTCCCCACCCATTGGCAGTCACCATTACACCTTCACGGCCCTGAAGGTGGCTGTGCTGGGGGCTGGATAACAGGGGCAGCCTACCCCTCCAGTTGTGCCAGGCGACCCTCCATCTGGCACAGCTGTCCATCCAACTTGAAGTGGATGACACTGTGTACCATACCCTGGAACAAGTTGTGGATGATGGGCTCCTCTCCGCACCCATGCCTGGGGGGTGGAAGGACCCCATCCCCTGAGGTGGTTCCACCTGAAGGTGGTGCAGGGCCAGCAGAGGAGGATGTTCCAGGTTGGGTCCTAGACGTGCTGAGGCCCAGTGCCATGGCCAGATAAGGTGGGATAGGTGAATCTGCTGGGATCTGCCTTCCCAAACATGCTATGGTGTTGTGGTTTTCCAAGATATATTGGTTAGTCATGAACAAAACATTTCAAAATTAGTTATAAGAGCATGCATGGGTGTTCCAACTCACCCAAACCAACAGATTTGAAACAGTTGCATAGCAAACAGAACATGTGCATAAATGGAACAACAGTAAGCATTTTAACAGCATGCTAGTTACATTGACGGCAACAGGCCACCAATAATGGTATTTGAACAAGGTAAATTAATATGCAACCAATTAAATATATCAACAATAACAGAACACATGTCCCAACAATAGGTTTTGAGAACAACATATCTGTAGTGTATGAATAATAATTATTGATGCAGATGAGGGGTGGGGGGGGAGAGAAAACAGTCCATTAACAACTGTATAGGCTTCTATTTTTCAGAACAGTACTGCTCAGTACTCTATAGGTCTGCCCTCACTTTACATCTACCTATGGCCCATAGCTTCTGTAGCACATACATACCTCTTAGACTGTCAACCTGTAATGATATGGGGTAGACTGGGAGAACTATGCCTACATTACTAGAGGGGGCTTGTACATGTCAGGGCTACATACTTGACAGAGAAGTGGTACCCTGCACTGATGTTGCATGAGTCTGCTACTGGCATACTTCACCTGGATTCCTATCCATGTCCAAGGTGATTGGCAGCAGTGACCACTAGCCATGACAGCATGACACTTGAAAGACATGTATCGGGAAGAGTGCATGGTGTATGTACCTATCCTGCTGTCATTTGCAGGCATGGGGTTGGACAGTGGGACAGTTGTACATTGTGTATTGGTATACCCTCCCTACAGCTACTACAAACATTTCTTTACCTGTATGATCTGTGGAGAAAATATATGTTACCACTATCTAACTGTTTCTACAAATATTCAAGATTTCTTGGGTGTATATATGCACGCATCTCAGTACCACTTCCTGAATTTGAACAGTGTCTGGGTGTGCTAAAATGAACAACAAGGCTATTTCTCATCACATTGAGCTACTGGAGAACTGCTGTGTCTTGTTTGACTGTTTTCTGCCTAATACTGTGTGGGTTATACAATCTAACTTTGTAATCCTGAGATTCCTGCATGACATTTAGTTTGTGTACTGTGTATTAATCCTTTGAAATAATACAATCTGGAAAGCAAAGGTTAACACAAGGCAATGCAGCAGGAGACACATTATAATACATTGGACATTACTATTCAGGGTACAGATCTTAGTGTATAACATACGTCCTATTGCATTTATATTTATTTTACAGCTCCACAATCTACTGTTTTGCATAACAGCTGGTTCTCAGAACAACCTCAGTTAAATCATGCCGTCAAAGCCATATTTGCTGTGAAGAAGCTGTACGCATTCTATTTGTACAACAACAACATTTGGTGGTTTAGGTCTTTATTTTACTTATATGACACAGTGCTCTACTACTGCATATGCTGTAGATCAATATTAGTCTGGCAAACTTTTCTTTAATCTTTAGACACAGAACACACTACACTTATTGGCAGTAAACAATTTACTCCTTCTTATTTATTTCACTATATACTGCAAGGTAGATCTGTACTCACCAGCCTGATGGTGCAGCCTTGTCAGTCTGTCGGCATGGGCCTCAGCATTGCTAGCCCTCTCCACTTCAGCTGTAGGGGGAGAAAGCAAAAATTATGCATACCTATCACATACTTAGGCTCGGATTTGGTACAGCTATTGATGAGATACTTACTAACTACTGGAACATTCCATGCCCGAGCATCTTGGATCCACTGGGCCAAGAGCTCTTCCTTCCTCCACGTTCGGTCAGCATAGTGATGCTGTACCTGATCACCAGTTCAGGGGAATCCTGTGGCACTGGTAAGGTCACGTGCCAGACAGTGTCAGGCCTCCGCTTTGTACTGACAGGCCTGGTACTGGCTCTGTAGCAGTCTGTCATCTTGGTTTTCTACAAGGAGCCCAACCATGACCCTGGACTCCTGAATGCCCCAGCGCTGCACCTGAAAGCGGGCTCCCTCTCCAATGCCAGACATGGTTCCTGCAGGGATCAGACTACAACAGGCTATGGCTGTATTCCCACCAGTGTGGTTTAAATAAGGCCATATTCCCACCCTTTGCTGTCATTGGACCATTTTGAAAATGCTAAGCTCAGCTAAGCAGTGCACAAATCTGCTAAGATGAGTTGAACAGTGCTTAAAGGGGTAAATGCTGAGCACTGCTTAACAGTATGCAAATCCACTTAGCTGAGCTACTGCTGCTTAGAATTTGCATCTAAGCAATGCTTAATGCACTGCTTAGCATTGCTCAGTTTTTATTTTAAAAAAAATATCAGAATTGTAGTTTAATTCATCATTACGGACATATTATTAAGTGTATATGATTTACTTTAAATGAAGTCCCCCTATGTGCTTTCATTGCATTACCTTGGGCTGTGACTATACTGTATGGAACACTTGTGTATACATGGGTAATTTCACATGTTACATGTACTCACACTTCCATTTTGAACCAGCTACACTACCCTGGATCACAAATATCAATTACTACATAATTTAACATAAAAAAAATAATTTTAACAATGCTTTCCCATGTAAAAACAAACTGCCTGTTTTAGTACTCAAACCGTGAACTTTTGCATGCAAAGCCAGGACTCTAACCCCTATGTGATCATGTCAGTAAAGATTTTAGCTATACATTTTTATTTTGCCCCTATGAGATGTTTAAGCAATGCTGAGCAGAAGGCCATACTGTGCAAACCCGCTGAGCAATGCTTAAACTTAACTTAGAACAGAAAAAAATTAATAAAAGCACTTTAATTAAATGTATCAATACTACTTGTAAGTCATATTTGGTAACGCACTACCTGTCATTCTATCAACTGTCTAAGTCTGTATGGGACATATCAGGATTGAAGTCACTACATAATGGCATACATTTGAGTTTCAGACTTCTAATCCTTCCCTACATGTTGTTATGTTAATAAAAATCCTGTTCCTCTATCAACTTTCTAAGTTTGTAAGGGCAATATTTATGATCTGTCCCTATTTGTCCTCTCATGATTTCTGGCTTTGGACATTTTTTTCTTTGAGCGATTGAGACATATTAAAAGTGCCGTACCTGTCACACACCCCCTGCATTGCTTCTAATTTAAACTCCTGCTTTCAGTATCTGTGGACACTCTCAGCAGCTAGAAAATGTTGTATGGCACTTTGACAAGGCAGGCAGTGTGTGACAGTCCCTCTCACACACACTCTCCATTGCTTCCTATTTAGATTTCCTGCTTTCAGTGTCCGCAGCCACTGAAAGCAGTTAAATAGTGCTGTACGGCACTTTCAGAGTGCAGGGGGCATGTTGTATGTGCGAGCACTACTAAAACATGCCCCCTACACTCAGTAGTGTTTGTGTCCACTTAGCCATTGTCAGTAACGTGTCTTCATGAATATGTAAGGCATGCTGCTGTTAGGGCTATGCGGAAACAGACACCATTCACTCTGTGCAGGAATAACACTATTCCTGTGCAGAGTTTATTGAATTCTGGAGATTATCTTTGTGTTTGTCCAGAATCCTTGAGCAAAGAATTTGAGACCTAAAGTAGTGCCTTGCCTTTTCCAGTGCATTAATGTATTTGTTTAAATTTGTGTAAAATAAAGAAATAAAAAAGTAAAAGCACATTACCTGGTATTCATAAAACAATTGCGTGTTAATCCAACAATCCCACATAACCCAGTATAGTAACATATGTTAACAGTGGACCATGTCATGATGCCAGGATACATTTTTGTGAAAGTGAAAAGTTAATATATTATACAGAGCTGGAAGGTGTAACAAATACACAGAATACTATGTCATAGTCAGCACTTCACAATGTGGCAGCTGGCATTACATTATTTCAGTTTGTAATACAGTGGAAAAAAGCTTAGGGAAATATGTGCATAACAGTATGCACAGTAACTGTCATCAGGATCGCAGTATAATAAAGCTGACCAGACTGAGTCATTAATGCGGTAATATGATTGAACAAGTGAAATGAGTACTGGATTATATGAAACCTAGGTTTGTCATATAACATGGAGAACAAATTAGTGCAAATAGAATTTAAAGCATGGTATGCACATGTTAACTGGGGGTTCTAAATGCATTATTTTATGTTACACAACAGTAGAAGAGGATAGCACAGTCAGACATAGCTATGCCATAGGCTGCTTGTAAGTCATAGCAGATGATGAGATGTTGTAGGATAACAGCAGTTTAGAAATATACATGTCCAGCACAAGTAGTAATGAAATCTGTGAAATATGTGGCAAGACAATACAAATCTAAAACCAAAGAAACCAAAATGGATACATCACTCCCATAAAAATACCATTTCTCATGGACATAGAAACATGAATATTTATGAGAAGAAAGGCCAGTGATGTTTGGGCAGACAGATGAAGCATCCCCTGTGTAGTTATGGGGCAGCTCATGTAGACATGGCATAACACCAACTCACAGTAATAATGTCACAAAACAGTAGCCCTATCTATACCCATGACATGATGGTTCAGTGAAACAGTACCCACAGCTTTGATATGGAAAGGTATGCATAATGTTGTGCCAGGAATGGCTGCAGAGGAGAGCGTTGTGTACAGCTACAAGAGGGAGGGTGCACTATCATATGCATAGGACAGCTAGCTATAGAGAATTTAACTGAGCTCATACAGGAGCAGTGGGGCAGCAGAAAATCCAGCAACTGCCGTTTCCACTCCAATCACTCTGTTGCTATATACCAATCTGTTCAGCAGGTGGGTGATATTATCTCAAGTATACCTGTGCTAACATGGCATGCATCCCAGCCATGATGATTTTGTCTGCTTCAGGATGTTCAATGCCACTTAAATAAGATTAACAGATACTGCAAATTCCAATCCCAGAAGCTGCTTTGGTTGACAGGCCTTCCTTTTTTAATTACCCCAAATGTTTAGAGTTGCTAACACAGGAATGAACTCCAAGCCTAAATCAGGGTACTGTTAAAGTTACTGAGGTTAGTTTTGCTTCAGTCTTTGATGTTTGACACAACTTTTCTTCACAGTACCCATAGGGTACCCAGAATTGCCTCTTTCTGAAGTTCACATGCAGTTGCATGTATTGGCAGCATTATGCTTGAATATTATTTATTAGTCATGTTGCCCCTATTACTATTGGAACTATCTGGGTGCCTTCATTCCATATTCCTTTAGGTTCTGCTTGCATATTCTAGTATTTTACAACTTGTGTCTTTCAGTACACAAGACACTATAATCTCTAGGTATAGCTATTTCAATGACTAATGTTACTTTTGTCCTTTTTCTTGATTAGAATATCTAGTTTTCTTGCTTCTACTTTCTCGACTGTTGATATTGGGTGATCTCATGTGATCACAACTTCTTCATTTTCTGTAATTCTTTGTGGTTCATGTTTTTAATGCTTCTCAGGTATCTGATGATTGTAGTGTTTGCATAATCCCAAGTGCAACAATCTTGCCACATTATTGTGCTTTTTAGTATGCAGCCCCTCATGAGTACATCACAACTAACATCTCTGATGCTGCCATCTGGAGAATGAAATAGGCATGTAATCTACTGATTATAAGGCATTTCCTGCTTTCTTAGCATTTCTGAACTGACAACAGATGGTCCCACTTGCTCCTGTACTTCATGCTAGAAGATGTGCTGGACTGTAAAAACAAACTGTGCTGCACTGTAAAGATAAAGCAAGCATATCTCATAAATGATAGCAATGCTAAATGTACTTGAATATTGGGAAATTACTACATGCCTCCCAGACATTATGGAAGCAACCCACACTCGTTATATATCTTAGTCAAATGCTGTCATGCTGTCATGTGTCTTCATCTAGAAAACATACAAGAGTGGACAACATCATGAGCACATGGGAATATGTAAGAATCAAATGCCAAGATGTACTCAGCAATAGACATGTATCATTTAATTATTTTTATCTATCTATCTATCTATCTATCTATCTATCTATCTATCTATCTATCTATCTATCAATCTATAGCACAGTCACTAAGGTCCATTTACTTTTTTCAGTTTTATTTTATATCTTATGTATACTTATGTATACATTGTTGACTAAGTTAGTCACACTAGACCAATAGCCACTTTTTAGGGGAAAACCAAAATGGTATTCTATATAACATGCCACCATGGAAATACTTTATTTTTCAGAAGATTAGATGGCAGTTAAATAGAAAACTGACAGTACAATTAAGAACTTCAAACATGGAGGAATTTGAACTTAAAACTTTTTTCTCAATACATGATAAAAAGTATGACATAAAGAGCATGCATGATAGCAGAAATGTATGGATGGGGTGGGAAGCACAGGTTACACTAGACATGCATAATGGAAAATTACAGCAAATTTTAAATAATATAATAGTAAATGGAAAAAAGAATGGCTGTTAGATACTGGGGTCAACTGAGGGCTTGCCTTTATTCTGGTGATGAATATATTTTGTTCAGGAATATACAAAAATAAAATATGGGCAGTGTAGGGAGGAAAGCCATACTGCTAGAAACTAGACACCATTTTGTAGGAAATGCAATAAGTCTGATCATTGTAGTTTGATTGTCCTGTGCTGGAAAAAGAACATGTACATGAAAAGAAATTGAGAGGGAAGAAAGACAATATTTAGAAAACAATATTCTGGAAGAAGCTGGAATGGTTCATTTAAGTGATAACACAGGGTCAAAAAAGAGCAAGAAGAAGGACTAATGGCAGAAGAGATTCGGATACAAACAGAAATAAGTATGATGGGTTAGCAAGTGAAGAAGAGGAAGATGGTGATTCAGAAACAGGAGAAGAAAAAGAGGAGAAAGAAGTTAAATCTATGGGAAGGAGGGTGAGAAGAAGGAAAAGAAAATAATAACCAGAGGAAAAAAACAATGTAAAAATGGGAGAAGGAAAAAGATGACTAAATGTGAACAGTATAAGCAATGAAGAGAGAGGTTTAATGGCTGTTGAACGGTACACAAAAAAACGATGGATTTATTGTTTGCTGGAAATTTATTCTAGGTCAGGGGTGTTAATTGGAGAAGATAAGGTAAAACTATACACTGTAGCAATTGTGATATGAGGAAGGGTGATGGTATGTAACTTGAAGAAAATGGAAATTGTATGAGGCTAATGGTAATATATACATATACATATAAATATACAAACATGTTAGAAAAAAATGTTTGAAGAATTAAAAAAATATAGTAGTGAACATGCCAGTAGTCATAGTTGGGACTTTATCTGTAAGGTAAGCAAAGAAAAGAGAAAAATAACTGAAGATGTAAAAGTGATAAAAAAAGTGATAGAATGTGGAAACTTGAGAAGAGGAAAAATTAGGGAGTAGACATACAAAAGTGGAATTTTTAAAACAGAGATAGGTTATTTTATGTATTCAGGTGACAAGAAGAAAGTGGTAGCTGGGGTAGAAAAAGACTACACCTAAGCTGCAATAGTTGATGCAGTAAAATACCTGTATAACTGCATTTTATTCCCCTGTATGCCTGGATTTATGTTGTAGTCCCTATCTTACCACACTGTGGTCTTTCCCATATCGAAGTGGCTGCCTGGATTGTTTCCATAGAATACAGGAAGTCCGCATTTCAGGAACCATTTAATTAATAACTGCACAGTGTAAGTCCTAACTAAATTGCCAGTTTCTGTTAAATTTAATAAGTTAGCATTTTTAAGCTAGAGGAGTGCACAATACTTGGACCCTTTGTTTGCCTCCCCTACTCCCTATGCCACAATCTACTGCTTTATTCACTCTTTCACTGTGGTTACATTAAAGGAAGTCAATCCTCAGTAAAAGCTAACCATTCCTACTTACTTCCCATCACAGTGAACTTATGTGCAAGTTTGTTAAACATCTAAGGGCACTAAGGCACTGACCTGGAGCAAGCTATAGTAGCTGATTGTTTTTTTCTGGTGACACTGCTTGGCCCACTTCATGTTTCATTAAGCAGCCACTTTGGTTTACTTTTTAAACAACATACCTCTCTCTGCACACGTCAATCTAATTAATGCCCCTCACCCTTTTTCTGGCATCCAAACAGATCTGATGTATTTTGCAGTCACAAGGCGCCATTTTCAAATAGAACTTAGCAGGGCTTCAGCTTTTTCTCGGCGTCCCTATAGTAGTGTGTTCGCCCTGTAAGTTTTCTTGTTTTAAACCAATATTGTTAGCTAAATGTGGTCTCATTATGCACTATTGCAGTTTGGAATACTTGCAATCTGTGTTTTTAACATTTAACTCTGGTCCATGTTGGTGCTCCGGTTTCCTTCCACATCCCAAAGACATGCTGAGGGTGGATTGGGCACTCTAAATTGGCCCTAGGTGTGAGTGTGTGAGTGTGTGCGTGTGTGTGCCTTCTGTGGAAGGTTGAGCACCGGGCTGGCAACTGGACACTGTAAAACTCCACTGCCAATCATGAGTGGACAGGTGATCTGCTGTGGCGACTCGTAACCGGGAAAAGCCGAAAGAAGAAGAACTCTGGTCTATGTTACTAACAGTTTAATCAAATTACGACACCTTGTTTTATTTATACGCATATAACTTAAATGTAGTGAAGGCTCCTTAATATACAAGAAGTGGAGTTACCAGCTCTCAAGTGCTATTTGTTATAACACTATACGGGGGGAGGTTGTATGTATGATATACATGTATGCAAGCTGCTACAGTACATGTGTTTTGGTAGACGCTTCCTCCATTATTTCTTTGAAGCATCACATCTCACTTACTTGAACACCACACCCAAGTTGGTATAGTCAATGTGGTAAAATACCTGTGTAACTGCATTCTTTTCCCCTGTACATCTGGCTTTATGCTGTAGGTTAGCCTGATGCTGTATCAAGTCATTTTATTCACTTGTATGCCTGGATTTATGCTTTGGTTTAGCATGCTTGTTGCATACTTTACAGTGTTCCATATTGCTTCTATTTACCTGTTGTTGCATTTTACCTGTCTCTAACCATATATGGTATTTAATAAATTTTAGCTATTAACATAGACATTTAATAGATTTAAAATTTTTTAAGATAGTTGTAGTTAAACTACTTGTAACATATTAATTAGATGATTTATCAGTTTATTTCATTAAGCAAATATTTGTACATTTCCCTGTAAACTTTGTCTGCAATTCTCAGATATCTCCCCCTGTGCTACTTTTATTCCCCTCCCTTAAACCACCTATTCTCTCTTCCTTCTTTTACAGTTCCTATCTTACTGCACTGCAGTCTTTCCCATATTGAAGCAGCTGCCTGGATTGTTTCCTTAGAATACAGGAATGTGTTTCAGGAACCATTTAATTAATAGCTGCCCAGTGTATGTCCTAATTAAATTATCAGTTTCTGTTAAATTTAATATGTTAGCATTTTTAAGTGGGGGGGGTGCACACTACTTGGACCCTTTTTTCGGCTCCTCTCCTCCGTATGCTATAATATATTGTTTTCTTCACTCTTTCGCTGTAGTTACATTAAAGGAAGTCAATCATCAGTAAAAGCTAACCATTCCTAATTACTTCCCATCACATTGAACTTATGTGTAAGTTTGTTAAACATCTAAGGGCATTAAGGCACTGATCTGAAGCAAGCTATCATAGCTGATTGTTTTTTTCTGGTGATGCTGCCTGGTCCACTTCATGGTTCAACCCGCTCCATTCACCCTTGGTACGCTTTAGCTCACTCCACTCCCCTAGCCTATACCCATTTCCCACCTACCCCCACTACAACTAAATTTATTTTAAGCAAGCCACTCCCACTTGTCACGTATAGCCTATCAAATTGTTCCTTCCTAATAATCCTAACAAACTACACAACCCAATCACTTTTTACCAACTAATTACTCTATTCCATCTACACTCTAACTTGTTATTCTTTCAAATTCACTGCTAACAATTATCTTCAGTAACTAACTATACTAACTTACCTAACTTAAATATAATTCACTTCACTAAAAATTAGTTAAAAATAAAATGCTATGACTATATATTTCATCATTCATAACTCTTTCACTAGCAGCCCATCTAACCTTTTACTATTCTCAGGTAAACTTTCATTTATCCCACCAAGGAATTCTATGCCTATGCCCACACCAAATAAAACACACACATTTTGAGATATCTCCAGCCGTCTACAAACCTACATTCTTTGATCACTTCACATATACCATACCACTTCTTCAGAACTCACCACACAAATTCCTTAACACTCTTGTAAATATTGCTTCTCAACTTGCAATTAGTGGTGATGTTCACCCAAGCCCTGGCCCCATAACCTCCACACCACAACCTATAAACACATCCTTTCCCCTGACTCATAGTACCTTAAACCAACCTAGAAAGGGACCAGATCTACTACTCTTAAATATAAATATCAGAAGCATACTTAATCAAATTCAGGAACTTCACACTACCCTCTCACTATACACACCTGGTAAATGGGTCTACTGTATATTACAAAATCGGAAAGACCCGACATCGAATGGCTTAAAGGTCGAAAATGCAGTACCTCGAAGTCAATCTTTTGGAGGCTGCACCCCCCAACTAATTATATATACCAACTCCGAGATCGCACTACAGTGAGGAAAGGGCAAATTTTCTGATCTTCACTGTACCATGATCTCACAAAAGACACATCAATGAACGGCATTTCCGACGTTAAAGCCATTCGATGTTCAGCCTCTTCGACTTCATGATAGGAACCCTGATATAGTACTACTAACAGAAACATAGTTGAAATCACATATTGAGAATTACAAAATTATTTCTCCAGGCTACAATATCCTAAGGGCAGAGAGAAATGACAAAAGAGGTGGAGGTTTAGCCGTACTGTTTAAAAGTAACCTCATACTGCCACCATTAGACCTAACTATCCCAATTTATAATAACTCCGAAATACTCTACACTAAACTGAAAATTAATTCCAAGAAATACTTAGTTATCATAGGAACATATCCCATCTGGTAATAACCTGACCTCTATAGAGCAACTCTTCCACTGGACCTCTAAAATAATACCCCAAGAAACAATCATCATGGGTGATTTTAACACAGACTGGCTAACATTCATATCACAGAACTCCATTAATTAACCTTCATGGCTTTACCTAAATCATTCAAAGTTCAACTAGAATAGATAAAACTTCAAACAGGCAGTTTATCTTCAAATGGATTCCAACTAATAAAGCATCCCACTCACAATATTCTGGATGTCTCCCTGATAGCCTTACTGACCACACACTAACCTACTTACTCAGGCAACGTACATATCCTCTTAAACACATTTATTGCCATATCGAAAATAAGAAAAATGTTAACACCCGATCCTTTACATCCATACTCAGTCACTATAACTGGACTACTTTAAAATTCTTCACAAAATACCACAGCCACGATCCAACTGTAACTGCAATTCTGCTCTTTGTATAACACTCAAAAACCATGTAGCAAAATACAATCACTTTATTCTAGTGCCTCGGTGTAACCACCTTCAAGGAATAATGCAGTTACAAAAATCACACTTTTTATATCAAATTTTAAATTACATTCAATTAATCAATTAAATAATCAATTAAAATAATAAATTTAAAGCAAGCATCTCCAATTTAACTCATTATTCAAGCCCTTGGGAAGTAAGGATTTGTATTTTAAAATGTATATACTTTCTTTGTACATCAACTTTTGTTTTAATACATTCTCATTACTTTCCATACATTCAATTTTTTTCCAAAATAGTGCCATGCAATAAACTTCCATCACTGTTATGGCAAGCTTTAAAATGTGAGGATACTATTTTATCTTCCTTTTGATTTCTTATATCTATTAAATGTTCCATGAATCTAATATGGAACTTTCTTTTAGTCTCTCCTATATAATTTAACTGACAGAGACATCTTAATGCATATGTTACTCATTTACTTTCAAATGTAAACATTCCTTTGGGTACAAATTTCACATAATTTATACTGACAAACGTATTAATAATATGTGTATATATACTACATTTATTGCATCTAAAAGTTCCCTGTTGTAATAAAGGTCTCCCAGTATTCATTTTGGCATAATAAATGTACCATGAACTACCATAGCTTTTATATTTTTACCTCTATTATACGAAAAAAATGGTTTCCTAGGTAAAAAAGTTGACAGAAATGTGTCTTGTATTAGATATTCCCAATAATACTTGATCATGTCAACCATTACACCACTCTTAATATTATAAACTGAAACATAATATATTGGGTCCTTCATATTCTGACTACTTAACTCACTTCTCTGATAATTTCCATTTCTTACTCTTTTTCCTTTCTCACTACCCCTTCCTTCAGATACCTTTTTCTGAGCTTCTTGTATGGAATTCAAGTTATATCCCCTTCCCATAAACATTTTTATTGTCTGCCGCATTTCTCATGACAGGTTATCCTTGTCATTACATAACTTAGATAACTTCAATAGTTCTCCATAAGGTAGGGCATCCATTACATGGGGGGAGGATGACAACTTGTAGCATGAAGGTATTGGCTACCATCTTCAAACTTCCTATGTATGTTTGTTGTAACACTTCCATTCTCTTTACCTTCTAAAATTAAATCCAAATAGACCACTTTTGTTCCTTTTTGTAAACCGTCAAAACATTGGCCAAATGGATTTTTGTGTAAATCAATTATAAAACTTTTTACCTCTCTTCATCCACCTTCACAAACAAAAATTGAATCATCAATGTAATGGAAATAAAAATCAACACATTTTTCCATACAATTTAATTTCCATAAAAAAGTAACCAAAAAATGTCATAAATAGGTTGGCATACATAGGAGCAAAGGCCGCCCCCATTGCTGTACCTTGCCTTTGTATATACATCTGGTTGTCAAAATAAAAAATAATTATTCTTCAAACAAAAATCAACCATCTTCACAACAAAAATTGAAAAGGGAATGTCACCCCAAAAATATTTAATAGCCTTCAGCCGGTCCTCATGCCTAATTGAAGTGTATAAACTTTTTATATCAAGTACTCCAGTACTTGTGCTTATTCCATACAAATGGGGAAATTTTTCTAAGGAAAGTGAAACCATCTTGTACATATACAGGTAATTTCTGAACATATGGTAGTAATATTTTGTGCAGTACTATACCTATATTATGGAGAAAATATTTGCAAGCCGAATTTATCAGTCTGCCAAGAGGATTTTCAAGAATTTTATGTACTTTTGGTAGACAAAAAATACAGCCTTTTCACTATTCCTATTAAACAATTTGTCTTTCACATCTTCTGCAGAAAAATATCCTAAATTCACATTTTTATCCAACAACATCTCATATTTAATTAAAGCTTGCTCATATACTTCTTTTTCACATTTTTCATAAACCTCCTTATTTTCCAAACATTCCATGCACATTTTATAATATTGCACTACATTCATGACCACTATCTTGTTGTCTTTATCGGCTGGTTTTATTATTAAATCCTTCCTATTCTGTAGTTCCTTTAGTGCTTGCCACTCCTTAAAAGATAAATTGTATTTTATATTTATTTTATTTTTTAAAACTTCCTTGCAAATATTTTCACCCCCAAAACCTATCATAGTACCAAACTATCTTATACGTGCATTATCAAAAGGGGAAATGAACTTATTTAACACAGGAATATTAGATACATCCACATTACAATATGCATTTAAATCAGTCTCCCCCATAGTGACATTCATTCCTTCCATTTCCTCATGACATGAATAAAAACTATACTCTAATTCACTAGATGTTTGAAATACACCATTAACTTCCTCATTAACACCATTCATTTGGTTGGCAAAATAATATCTTAAATGCAATTTATGAATGAATTTGAACATTTCCTGCTTTAAAATTCTTGCCCATAGATGAGGCAGTTGAATATTTAAATTTCACCATACTTAATAAATTAGCACCTCCTAGGACAATTCAGACAAAGTCAAACTATGCCCCATGATTAACTAAGGAAACTTGAGCTCTGCTCAAACTGAGAGACAAAGGCCTGGTAAACATGGTACAGTAATAAATCACAAACTATTCGGTTGGCATTCCAAGAACTCAGAAACAAAGCCAAAAAAAAAAACAAAAAAACAAATTAAGCAGGACAAAATAAATCACTACACCAATATCCAAATGAAACATAAAAATAACCACAAAAATTCTGCTCAGCAATAAAAACAATCATACAAACCAGCCAAATATCAGCCCCACATTCATCTTCCTCAAACCATACAGGCACTAAGGCAGAACAATTTAATAAATACTTCACTGAAAGCATACTATATCTCTCTCCAAAAACATTTGCTCCTCCCCAACAACAACAGAAAAAAATAACAACAAAGAAAATATCTTTTCCTTCCAGCCAATCCCAACAAGTAGCATAAAAAAACTCCTTAGAAAGCTTAAACCAGCAACTATAACAGCTGATAACCTGCTAGATTAATTTCCAAGGCTAGCTGCTGATACTATTACTTACCCAGTCTCAATTCTTATCAATCATTCTATCACCAAACAACAAATCTCATTTCTCTGGAAAATCTTGTACATTATTCCTATACATAAAGGTGGCAACTCTAGGCCGATTTCCATTCTATCCCCACTATTCAAAATCCTGGAAGCGTATACATTCCCAAATTCTGGACTACCTCTTCCCTGACAACCTATTAGCCACATTACAACATGGATTTAGACCTAATCATAGAACTACAACTGCCATTCTTAGCTTCACTAGCATAGTTAATCAATACAGGAATGAAGGTAAAATAGTGTCAACCATCTTTCTTGATCTGTCAAAAGATTTCAACACTGTCTCCCATCACAAAACTACTGTCCGTAATCTCTAACCTAAATCTTAGTCACTGCACTCTCATGGTTCAGAAGCTACCTAACAGAACACCAACAAGCTGGGAAAAAGACCTCTCCTCTCTACTTCCAGTCACATTAAAGGTTCCCCAGAGTTCTATTCTTGGCCCACTTCTCTTCATTCTCATTACTAATAATCTTAACACAGTTACTTCTCATCCCTCCTTAGTCCAATATGCCTATGATTCCACACTTATATATGCTGCCCCTTCCATACAATATAGTGCACTACTCTTGTTTGCCAAACATTACTTAATGTGGCTGGGTATATAGTCAAATATTCAAATAGTACTGTACCTATCTAGTTCAATCATCAAGCAATCCTTAAGCCACAAAGATAGAGATAAATACTCTGTTGCACAAAATGGTAAATATGTCGATAATACAAAACAAAGCATTAGAGTAAAACACGTTTATATCACACTATCAAAAGATGAAAATAGCGAACGCTATTTTATCGAACCTAAAATATCTAAACCACAAAATATCGAACATTCAGAACAGTAAATTTTTTCCCATGGGAAAAATTTGCTATTCCAAAACATATACACACAGCACAAGCACACCAAACAAACAGCAATCCACACACATACACTTAAAATCCTACATCTAACCCTACACTAAACTGTACATACACTACTATCTATCCACTTACCTTAACCCAAACCCTAACCCTAAAGTCTGTCACTATTGCACACTCAGAAAAAACAAAGGCTGACGACTGCAGTGAAATCCAAGTAAAATCCAAATAATTTATTAGAAAGTTGTTAGCGCTCTCATGCAAGTAATTCATTACATTCAATTATAAATACGAATACAAGAAACTGCTTCAAAATTCTTATGAAACATAATATATAACACATTTAAAACAGAACAACAACTTTTTGGAGCAGATCAAATTATTTAGCGCTCCAAAGCTTTCAGCTTAAGTAAACATTTGATAGAGCAGACATTTTGAAGCAGTTTTTTGTATTCGTATTTATAATTGAATGTAATGAATTACTTTGTACATTTAAATTCTTTTGTATATAAATTTATATATATATATATATATATATATATATATATATATATATAAAAAACTTTATTTATAAAAGTAATAGTATATATTTTATGTTAAATATTTAAGAATATTTGAATGGTAGGTTTTTTAGTGGAATGGCTCTTTAAATGTTAATAAGAATTAGCTGATTTTAATGAATTCCTAATTATGGTTTTTATATATAATCAGCGTTCCTTTTTGCAAAGTTGTCTGAAGAAGTGCACTTGATTTATGTGCATGAAAGCGCTAACAGCTTTCTAATAAATTATTTGGATTTTACTTGGATCCTGCAGTCGTCAGCCTTTGTTTTTTCTCAGTTTAGTTTTGTTTTTTTGTTTCATCACTATTGCACACTCACCTGACCCCCACCCTAACCCTAACTCACTTAACCCGCCCTTAACCCTAACTCACCTAACCCATGCCCTAACTCTAACTCATCTAACCCATGTCTTAACCCTAACATCCACACAAATACACACTTACCTGAATCCGACCCGTAACTTCCCACCACAGCGCTGAAAATAGCAAAGCCACAGAAACGGCCAACCAAATTCTTTCCCTAGGAAAAAATTTGGTGTTTTGCAGCTTTGCTATTTTTAGCATTCGCTGAAGAGGGGTCGATATTAGAACATTCGAAGTTTTAAAACTTCGATATCTGATAAAGACCCACTAAAACAGCAGCCAGGATATCATAAAAATCTATTTAATAATGAAAAACAGAGGTAAGCGCTTTCACATACTGCTTCATCAGACCTGAATGATGAAGCTGTATGTGAAAGCGCTTACCTCTGTTTTTGTTTTGTATCATCAAGCAATCCTTATTAACTTCTCTCCCTTTCTCTCCCAGTGTACCATGCATATAGTAAGTCTGACTACTGCTGATGCAAAGTTATCATATCCCACTACCTAAAGAACTTGCACAGCTGAATTTCACCTGCAGTCGCAAACGTTTACAAGGAATAATACATTAAGTTAAATATATGCAAAGCAATTTCTAAGCCTCAAACTAATAATTTGTGAAGTCATGCATTAGTGTGTGCTGTTTTGTAGTGTTGAATCTGCTGGAAGCATATCCCCACCCCCACTTACTTACCCACACTCACAGACTTTATACTGCTGAAGGTGAAGCTAAATTAACACTTTAGCATATTTTACTCTTATCAGTGTAATATATCCCTGGAAAGTCAATGAAAAGCCCATAACTATAAAATTAAATGTTGTGACTCAAGTCAAGTATTTAGAGTTCAGATACCTTGTCTTTGTATCCATGAATGTTCTACCTCACTGATTGTTTTTGGTGGCAAATCATCTAAGGGTGTTCTTCCTGTTCCGTTCACTTCACTCACTCTACTCCCCTGCCCCCTATCCCACCTGCCCCCAGCACGTCTACTCATATCCCAAGCAAGCCACTCCCCTCATTCCTATGATTTATTTATATACAACTCTACCTTGTCCACACCCACATTACCTTCACACCTTATAAACTTTTATATAACCAAACTTATCTGCTTTCCCTTACATCCATCACCTTGAATTCTCATCCCCTTCTATAACTCTTTGCATCTTACTCTACTCCACTGGCAATACAATCACAACTTCAAACTATCTTGCATTGCCTCCAGGCTTACCACCTTCTCTTCTGTTATACACACATCAAACTAACATTGCACCATAATTTTACTACTGACCACTCACATCTACCTCCACCCCTCCTTACCACAGTCCACAAGGCAAAACACCTAATCACATTGTCAAATCCCACCCTGAAGTCAAAACATTTCCAACCTTACATTAACCTACCACATATTACTAGATAGCATACATATCTATTTACACCTGATATTACATTCTAACACATAAATGCCACTTTTACTATTTTTTTAAACCCATCATCACAACTGACATGTTCCTCCTAACCTGCCTAGCTTCTTTACTCTTAATTCTCAACCTCACTACAGCTATATCCTCTCATACCCCCAAACACCAATATACATCAATAACCTTCTTCATCTCCCCAATAAACAACACAGCTTCTCACATATCTCCCCCAGCTTTTCCCCTATACTCTCCCATATTACTTAAGCCACAGACTGGCCTCCTCACCTCCTATGAAACCACACTTGACACGAGTACCATCAACTATAAATAAAATACACTTCCCATGATATTCAGTCATCATTACTTATCTACTCAAATGTGGAGACATGCATCCTAACCCATGCCCACCCTCTAATCCTAACCACAAGAGTAACCCCAAAGATTTAACCATGCTTATACCGAACCTTAAAAGTATATGTAATAAAATAACCCCACTGCATGCCTGGGTTTATCAAAAACCTGATGTATTAACCCATACAGAAACATGGCTAAACCCCAATGTAAAATGCTCAGAAATAATACATACAAACTTTGCAATAACCAGAAGAGATAGATCTAAAAAAAGGAGGGAGGGATAGCCCTTCTATAACCCTCTACATTCAACATCACACCCTACACCAGTAATATACCCATATTTTCTGATGCTGAGGAACTAATCACTTTTTTGAACCTCAACACATCAAATAGAATTTGCATAATAGTAATATATATTCCACCAGGTCACACTATACCAGTGTAGCAAAATATTTTATCCTGGACATCCCAAACAATAAACCTCGAAATAATAATCCTAGGAGACTTAAATATTGATTGGCAAACCATAGCTTCCAACTCAGCTTATCAATACTCCAACAAGATACAGCAAAGATCTTACCTGCCAGTCCACCCTAGACTGGATCCTAATATCCCACCCCACCAATTACCCCTCTTGTGGTACACTGCCTAGCTCCCTGAGTGATCATCTGCCAGCTTATTCCCTTAGAACAACTCCCAACAACTAAGAGTGCACACTGTAAAATCAGTTAGGAACTCAGCTAATTTTTGTCAGCATAAATTCAACTATGTTCTACGTGAAATAGACTGGACACCCCTTAAACAACTACCCCTTAATGATGCTGTACTATACTTTAATAACACCTTACTTCACATATTTAATACCCTAGCACCCATTTGTATGAAAAGAATCAAAAGGAACTCAACACCATGGCTCTGTAAGGAATGTAAACGCCTGATGAACCAAAGGGACCTAGCCTGGATAACCTTGAAGCTAAACAAAAATGAACAAAATCATGTCAATTTCAAAACACTATGTAACAAAGTGACAAAACCAATCAACAGATATAATAGTTATACTATTCCAAGCTTCAACTCCAGCATAAAATCAACTCCAATAAATTCTGGCACTCCATATCTTCTCTACTTAACCCTGGAACAAACAGAGAGCACAATCCATCACCTGATATCCCTGCATCACAAATAGCCGACACCTTTAACTAGCACTTCATAAAATCAATATCAGACCTACTAACGAGCACCCATTATACTGGACCCCCCCACCCTTCAACCTTGTTAGACATCAACCCTAGACCATCAACTACTTCTAATCCTGTCATTAATAACCCTTCTACTCAATAAAGAGTCTTACAAACCCCATTCTCATTTCAGCCCATACCCACTGACACCGTTAAAAAAGTGCTACAATAAAAAAAACTAAGATATTCCCATTAAAGACACCTACACCTTTTTCACTATTACCATTAGTAGGGCAGGTAAAATCAGAAGAAAAAATAAAATACTTAGGAGTGGTTTTCTCAACTGACAACAGAGATTTTTATCTCAATAATGTTAAGGTTATTTGGGAGCAGATAGTATCTGACTTGAAAAGATGGGATAATCTGAAATTACCAATAATGGCGAAGACTTCAATTATTAAAATGAATATACTTCCTAGATTACTATATATTTTTAGAGCATCACAAGTTCAAATCTCCAAAAAATTCTTCAAACAGCTTCATACAGAACTAGCTAGATTTCTATGGGAACCTAGAAAAGTTAGGATATCGTATGATAAATTGATGGCTCCAAAAATAGGGAGGGTTGGATCTACCTAATTTGAAACATATTATTTAATAATAAACACCAATAGACTTTTAAGAATAATTAACTTTGATGGGTGTAACTCGAAATGGGTTCCCAAATGGCTGGTTCTTAATCATAAACATGTCAAGGAATTGGATATTAACTGCAAGGCATTACCTTTTTAAACAAAAATACTCTTAAAGTGTACTTCGTGGTTGGAACATATCAAAACATATATAGTTTCAGTACAAAATCTCTTTAACTCATTAAATCTTTTGCAAAGTATGATAATTCTTCAACCATTTCACAAAAATCCAAATCTGAAAATTGGTAACCAGCTGATAGACCTTAAGAAATTCCCACTTATAATTAATTTAACCCTACTTGATTTATATCCTTTTAGGTATCCCGATTCACAATATTTTAGAAGAGTTGAATCTCCCCAAATCGTATCTAATTATAATAAGACAATTAAAAGACCTATCAATAAGTTACCTTAGTAAAGGGAATGACATAATTAAAGAAGAAGATTTAAACATGTGTCTGAACTTATGGCAAACCCTTACACAGGAATGTAAATATATAACTGCAGCATATGGTTTGATTAAAGAAATAAAATATAATAATCAAATATTAATTTCCAAATACTGGAGAGAGAAATTGTTGACAATTGAAGAAAGTAAAATACTAAAAGCAATTCACTTAACCATAAAATCTGTGTCCCTTCAGAAGCTATTATTTACCCAATTGATGATATTTAATAACGCGTATTATACGCGTCTCACTCTACACAAATTTAACTCAAAGAACTCACCAAAATGCCCATATTGTATAGATCAAACAGCCGACCTCCTACATATGTTTTGGAGTTGTAAATGTATTTTCAAACTCTGGAATTCCTTGAAACTTCAACTACAAAAAATGGGATATCAACATTCCACACTCTCCTGGGAATTTACGATTTTACATATTCCACCACCCAACTTGGAAAGAACCCAAAGAATTATACTAGTCAATATTTTTTTGTTGATGAAGTTATATATAGCTTCCAATTGGTTGAACCCTTTACAGACATCATGGCAAAATTTCAAGATAGTAGCCACCAAACATATTCTAGCACATAAATTTCTAATTAGTGATCATAAGAAAAATGTAAACAATACAAAAATATGGGAACAAATCTTTAACATTGTATTAGCTTAAAGTTCCATTCCACTATTCGCTGGGAAAAACTGAATAACTGTTGAATTTTATTGAGATAAGTCTTATATGGTTACTAGTTCTTTTTTCTTCATTATTTTTTTTTTTAGAAGTGTATAGGTATGTATAATGATTCTATGTAACTGTTGGAAGCATTCATGTACATATTGTAAGTAGTTGGTAGTACTGTATTAGTTGTTTGGAAAAAATAAAATAAAGAATTATTATTGAAAAAAAAAAAAAGTGCTACAAAAACTAAAACCCTGCTCCACCTCATCTGATAATTTTCTCTCACACTACCTCAAACTAGCTGCCAACTCAATTGCCTACCCAATCAGTATCCTTATAAATAGGTCTTTATCTGAATCAGAAGTACCTACAATATGGAAACAATCTAACATCACCCCTTGTCACACAAATTCACCTGCCCCAAAGTGGTAAAATTATCTAAATCCTTGTATAAGATAGGGATATTTTATTTATTTTATTTTATTATTTTATTTTACATTTGTTTACCGGGCTAGTCCAACTGGATATATGTCCATTTTCAGTGGAGGCCCGGGGAGAAAAGCTCCACTACAAACTACTAAACAATGTCAAGATATACATAATCTACAAAAATAGAGAGAAAAAAAAACATATGCAATAACTTTGAAACAGGTTGTATTAACTTTTGAGTAAACTCAAAAACCTAGGATGGTAAAGAGAAAGAAAGGATAAAGAATATTAAATACTTCATTAGAGTATGTAGAAGAGAAGAGAGAGAAAGGTTGTTAAGGAGTCAGATAATGATGCAAAAAAAAGAGAGCTAACCTGGGTTATGACAAGAGCATAGCCAATGCATATTTAGGAAGGATTTTAGTTTAGTTTGAAATTGGGAGAGTGATGTTAGGGATGTAAGTTCCTGTGGTAACTTGTTCCATATTTTGCCAACTGAGTTGGAAAATGTGGAGTCACCTGCTGAGTTTTTGGATCGGGATGTTTGGACCAGAATTTTGTTGGTGGAGCGTAGATGCCTCTGATTGTTATAGGGTGTTATAAGGGTGGAGAGTATTGGGGTGTTTTCAGGGTGATGTAGGGCATTATGGGCAAAAGTGAGTTGATAGTATTGTATGAGGTGTGGTAGTTCCATCCACCCAAGCTTTTTGAGATTTAAACAATGATGAGTTCTATATGGAGAGGCAGTTGCAAATCTGGCAATATTATTATATGATGAGGTAAGTTTGCTAAGATTATGTTTAGAGAGATTTGTGTATATGGAGGAGGCATATAAAAGGGTTGAGATTAAGTGAGTTCTGTCTATGGTAGTTTTGGCTTCAGGAGTAAGAAAAGATTTGATTCTATAGAGAGAGCCTAGTTTTCTGTTGGTCAATTTTATTGTAAGATTAATATGATTGTCAAATTTTAATTGATTGTCAATAGTGATACCCAAGAGTTTTGTTGTTTGGTCAGGAGAGATAATGGTTCCATTATCAGATATTAGTGTGAAATGGATAGAGGTAGACAAGTGGGTGGGTGAAAAAAGCAAGAGTTTGGTTTTCTTGGGGTTAAGGAGAAGGCAATGATTAGAGAACCATTGTTCTATAGTTGAGAAGGTTTTTTGTGTGAGAGAGTGAAGTTCTGATTGTGTTGAGGCTGCACAAATGATGGTAGTATCATCTGCATATTGAATACAAGTTGTTTGTGGAGTAGCTAGATGAAGTTCATTAATGAAAATGGAAAACAAGAGTGGACCTAAAATAGAACCCTGAGGGACTCCTATAGTGGTGGGGAGAAGATCAGAAAGTTGGTTGTCCCATAGAACTGCTTGTTTGCGGTTGTCTAGGTAAGATGTGAACCAGCATAAGGCAAGATTATCTAGAGAGAAAGATTTTAAGCGATGGAGAAGAAGCTGGTGATTTACCATGTCAAAGGCTTTGGACAGGTCTACGAAGAATGCTGAAGAAGGAGTATTATTGTTACGGTTTTTGTTAATTGAGTCAATGAAGGATAGTAAGGCTGTACTAGTACTATGGTATGGTTGAAACCCATGTTGGCAATTAGCCAGGAGTTTGTGGTCTAGTAGGTGATTTAGTAACTGTTTGTGGATACACTTCTCCATAATTTTTGCAAGTGGAGATAATAGTGCTATTGGGCGGTAGTTAGAATACTCAGTAGAGTCACCTCCTTTAAAAAGAGGGATAATATAAGAGATTTTCCAGACTGATGGAATTGTACTTTCTTTTATTGTCCTATTAATAAGTATAGAGATGGGGTATGCTAAGGCTTTTGCACCTAGTTGGAGGTATTCAGCTGGTAATTGGTCAGCAGAGGGGGTTGTAGGTTTTAGTTTATAAAGTAAGGACAGTATTTGAGAGGTAGGTATGGGTTGAAGGTGAAATGGGGGGGGGATAGAGCTAGGTGTAAATAGTTTGGAGGTATCAGGGTTTTGTTGATTAGCTAGGTTTAGTATGGCTGAAGTGAAGAAAGTGTTGAAGGCATTAGCTGTTTGTAAGGGGGAGTCGGGGTCAGAGCCAGAAGGGTTTGGTGTGGCAACTTTACCAGGGGATAATAGTTTATTGATAGAGGACCAAAATTTATGTGGTTGGTGTGGTGAAGATTGCTGAAGCTGGGTATAAAAATTCTTTTTATCTTGTATGATGGCTTTCTTTGTCATAGTTCTCTGTTGTCTAAAAGTGACATTATCAGTTGGGCTTTTTGTAGTTCGCCATTTAGCCCAGACCTTGTTCCTATCTAAGATAAATTTCTTAGTGCTATTTGAGAGCCATTGGGCTGTTTTAGATTTGACACGCATAGAGCGCATTGGGGCATGGTGTTCCAGGATAGTGAGAAAAGTATTATTAAAGTGACTAACTGCTTCGTCTATTGGGAGAGATTTAAGAGGTGTCCAGTTAACTTGCATGAGTTCATTTTGAAACTGGTTGAGGTAAAAATATTTCTTACTACGGAATGATCTGACTTGAATAGGGACAGTAGTGCTGGTTTTTTGCCTAATAATATAAGTGAGGGAGTGATCACTGAGGTCATCTGAGAGAGTTCCTGTTGTATATTTTTGCTGAGGACTATTTGTTAATATCCAGTCAAGTATACTTTCTTTGTTATTAAGTTTATTTATTCTAGTTGGGAGGTTGATTATTTGAGAGAAACCATGCAGGTTAATAAGGGTGGATGGATTAGTCTGTTTACATAAGTTCCAGTCAATGTTAAAATCCCCTAAGAGTATTGTCTCTTGAGGGTGATTTAGTGAGAGCCAGTTTAGAAGGTCTTCTAATATGGCTGGATTCTTTCCTGGGGGAAGATAGGTACAGACAATATTTAATGTTTTTTGTGGGTTGAGTTGCAGTTTTGTAATAATTATTTCAATAGTAGCGTCAAGTGAGAGGTTATGATTTGTTCTACTAATCTGCAGTCCTGTTCTATAGAGAATAGCAACCCCACCACCTTTTTTGTTTAAGCGGTCCTGTCTTAGGATGTTGTAGCCTGGAGGAATAACTTCATTGTCATTAATTATAGGTTTAAGCCATGTTTCTGTTAGACAGAGAATATCAAATTGTTGAACTTCTAGTAGGGCATGAATTTCTGCTATTTTATTACAAATGCTTCGTATGTTTAGTTGGGCAATAGATAGCGATTTGGGGGGTTTAGTAGATGGTGTACTATTTCTATTAAGTGGGTGGCATTTAGAGGGAATTGGGGAGGGGTTTGGACCAGGGTTTGGGTGAATATCTCCATCTATTAATGAGCAAGATATTGTAGGGTTGAAGAGTTGAGGGGGTTTGCAGTAGTAGTAAGGAAATTTTTTAAGGTGGTAGATAAGGTATTTTATGTGAGAAAGGCGTGGTATTTAGGTTGAAGAAAGGAGGTTGTGTGGATGGTATTGAGATAGTTTATAGATAAGGCTGTTGGAGATGTTTGGGTATGTCTGTTTTGGATTATAAGAGTAAGGGGTAGGGGTAGTTCATAGAAGGTTAAAAGATAGGTAGAGGTTAGAGTAGTTAGGAAAGTTATTAAAAGGAGATGTTGAGTATAATAAGGCATGTTAAGAAGGCCTGTGCAGGGATGTTAGAAATTTAATAAGGAAAGGTTGGTCAGGGAGTGGGAAAGGAAACAGCTATATAGAAGGGGTGTGGATGAAGTGTATAATATGATTGATTGTGATAAATGAGGGGTGTGTCTTAGAGGGAAACAATTTGAAGATAGTAAAGGTGGGTTGGGTGGGTCTAGATTGTGATTGGTTGTGAAGTAAGAGGGTGGGTGGGTCTACACTGTGATTAGTTGTGTAGTAAGAGGGTGGGTGGGTCTACAGTGTGATTGGTTGTGAAGTAAGAGGGGTGTGTCTTTGTGGGGATAAATGTAGAGCTGCTAGGCGCGGGTGGAATTTGGGGGCAGGGAGGGGAGCGGAGTGAGCCCGGAGGGCGAACGGAGCGGGAAGACACAAAAAAAAAAATTACATTTGTGTGGTACAGACAAGAAACAATCAGTGAAGTGTGGAAGCAGCAGGTAGGTTTGAACTAGGTCTGTGTGTATATGTAGTGTAACCTTCTAAAAAGTAGCCTAAGTATATGTGTAGTGAAGAATAATTAAGGTAAAGCTATGGTGTTGTACAAATATGGGTTAAAGGAGTTAAACAGAGGGGTGATGGGCAGGACCGGGATGGAAGAGAAAGTATAGTGGGTAGACATAAAAGAAAAAGAACGATTTGGGGGAGTTAGGAAAGAAGACAAAAGGGAGTAAACCAGATAGTAGTAAGTATGCCACCTAGTGGCCAGAGAGAGATTTACCAGAGTTATTCAGGTGGGAATGGGGTAAATGTGGTAGAAATAAAGCAGAAGGAGTACAGCTAAAAGAGAGAGAAGGTATATAAAATGGCGAGAGGAGACTGATGGAAGAGGGTCTAGGTTAGAAAGGTGATAGGGACTGGTGATATTGGCTGCTGGCAGTCCTGGGCAGGTAGCTGGAGTAGGGTACACTGGTTAAAGTTTGTATTTAAACACTTATCAAAGACATACTTCCACAGTTTGTTGGAAGGCTAAACCAGGTTTGGAGAGTAGTTTTTCACTAGCCAGAGGTTCAGGTCTTCCTGGAGGGCTGAGGTAGAGGTGTAGTTTTGTGGGGTCCACTTAGTAATACTATTCCACAGTTTGTTGGAAGGCTAAACCAGGTTTGGAGAGTAGTTTTTCACTAGCCAGAGGTTCAGGTCTTCCTGGAGGGCTGAGGTAGAGGTGTAGTTTTGTGGGGTCCACTTAGTAATACTATTCCACAGTTTGTTGGAAGGCTAAACCAGGTTTGGAGAGTAGTTTTCACTAGCCAGAGGTTCAGGTCTTCCTGGAGGGCTGAGGTAGAGGTGTAGTTTTGTGGGGTCCACTTAGTAATACTATTCCACAGTTTGTTGGAAGGCTAAACCAGGTTTGGAGAGTAGTTTTTCACTAGCCAGAGGTTCAGGTCTTCCTGGAGGGCTGAGGTAGAGGTGTAGTTTTGTGGGGTCCACTTAGTAATACTTTTCCACAGTTTGTTGGAAGGCTAAACCAGGTTTGGAGAGTAGTTTTTCACTAGCCAGAGGTTCAAGTCTTCCTGGAGGGCTGAGGTAGAGGTGTAGTTTTGCGGGGTCCACTTAGTAATACTATTCCACAGTTTGTTGGAAGGCTAAACCAGGTTTGGAGAGTAGTTTTTCACTAGCCAGAGGTTCAGGTCTTCCTGGAGGGCTGAGGTAGAGGTGTAGTTTTGTGGGGTCCACTTAGTAATGCTATTCCACAGTTTGTTGGAAGGCTAAACCAGGTTTGGAGAGTAGTTTTTCACTAGCCAGAGGTTCAGGTCTTCCTGGAGGGCTGAGGTAGAGGTGTAGTTTTGTGGGGTCCACTTAGTAATACTATTCCACAGTTTGTTGGAAGGCTAAACCAGGTTTGGAGAGTAGTTTTCACTAGCCAGAGGTTCAGGTCTTCCTGGAGGGCTGAGGTAGAGGTGTAGTTTTGTGGGGTCCACTTAGTAATACTATTCCACAGTTTGTTGGAAGGCTAAACCAGGTTTGGAGAGTAGTTTTTCACTAGCCAGAGGTTCAGGTCTTCCTGGAGGGCTGAGGTAGAGGTGTAGTTTTGTGGGGTCCACTTAGTAATACTATTTGGGTTAAAATCCAGTACCAGGCGCAGGTCGCACAACAGCCAAACAGCTCGGAGTTAGAGAAAAGATATATTAAAAAGTAATGGATGAAAGAGAAAACATAATGATTAATAAAATAAAGAATGGTTGCAGAAAGGTATAAAGGATGAAGAAATATGTGGTGGGGTGATTGCATTTATATAAAAAAGACTGAAAAAAAGATATAAAAGACTGAAGAGTAATAACACTGAGAAATATAGATTGTAAAGCATTTGTGAAAATAATGAAAAAAAAGATGCACAAAGTATTCAATGAAGCTATAGGGGCTGGAATTTTTGAACTAAAAAGAAGAGAGATTAAAGGAAAGATAGTAATTGTAAAATGTATGGTAGATATGATTTTATCCGCAGTGGTGGTGCTGCGGTAGCGTTGTCACCTCACAGTAAGATGCTGTCCGGTTCGACTCTCAGTTAGAGTGTCTTCTGCCAGTAATCCCATGTCTCTGACACAACATATGTGATTTTGGGTGATCATAGATGGTTCTGCATGAATACACTTATACAACTATTATGGCATGTCAGCAATTTATGAGGGTAATTAAGTATACCATCCTGACTCTTTAACATCTGTTGGAGGTGTTAGGAGGGACTCTGCTATACCTGTATGTGACATTATGATAAAGCCAGGCTAGTTGACTGGTGTGAATGGCATATATATGGCACAATCCACACTGTCATGAATGTAACCCATGCCATCAATGTTGTCAAACAGCTATGTATGTACTGTGTGTATTACCGGAGGACATGCATCTGGTGAAACACCTTGATGGGTGTTCTGCACCATCAGACAGTAATGTTTATGCAACAAAAAAATACATAGGTATAGCCAATGAGATGTGTGACATCTCACTGTGGCAAAAGTGTTACACTTCAGTTACACATCACTGGAAGATGTGTAGGGAAGTACATGAAGAAGGGTGCATAGTAATAAGTTACTGGTGTAACGAAGGCAGTGAACTATGGTGGTATTATGGTCTTTGATGTGTTACACACAAGGTAGTACTCACCACTGTGGCCACATGCTGTTGGATGTTTCGCATACCGTCTACACCAGGTACAACAGGTCACATAAGATTTGGTTTGATTATAGGGTGTGATGTCTACATTATCCTTGGGCTCTGTGTTTGATTTCGTAACATAACAAATCCGCCCATGTTTTTGTTTCATCTAATGTGTTGTCATGGCTATGGGTCTTTGATGTGTGTGTTGATACTGTCTATATTATACTAATATCACATTTGGAGTCAATGATTGCCCACAATCAGTAGTCCTCCAGACTGATGTTTGGACACTGTATGTGTATGTCATTCTTAACATCTGTGACTTTAATAATGGAGAGGAAAGGACCTTGCAGACAGCCCTGATGTACGGGCCTGATCACTGGACCAGAGATATATGTCAGTTCACACATTTCAACATATTAAGATGTCATGTATGTGAGCCAGTGGTCCCCCCACTTGGTGATACAGGTGTTTATGGCCACATCTAACAATGTTAAGTGAATACCTCAGTGTAGAGTTTTGTCAAAGGCCTTGGCCTGATCAAGTTTCACAGGATGCTAATGTTCTCACCATGCATGCCCTTGATAACATCTTTTAAGACATCTAACAGATGTAAAAGACATGGATGTAGCATTAACAACTCACACATGTATGTTGCACACAGCCTGGAAATTAATACTGTCCATATAGAAAAGGCCAATGATTTCTCACTAAGAAAATACAGGCCCTACAAACCATGCCATGATGTATGTGGATAGACTGAAAACCCTGCCACTGTAATCTGTATGGTATAAGATGCAATGACTTGTGCTTAGCCTACAGGCCAGTCTCTGACCTGCCCTGATGGGAATACTGCACATCTGTAAACCAGCTATAGCTGATGACATCAGCAATGTCTGAAGAGGAGAAAATAGTAATAGCAGTGCCCCACATGCTGGCATAAAATGCTCTCACTGATAATGTCAAGCAGGTGCACAAACACACACACACACACACACACACCCCAGTTGACTGCAATGAGAACAGAACCCCTACCTATCTAAGTACACAGACTGGAGAACACAGTACTTTATGCAAGCACTATGTCACAAGTTTGACTTTTACAAGGCTGCAGGACAACTTATGGTGGATGACATCAACACTGGATGCTGGAGAATAGATGTTGGGAGGTCTGCATGAAACTGACGTGTAGGCATGTTCAACTGTCAAGATATTGCAAGTACTGCATGTTACCAGATTGATGTGTGCAATGTGTTGTATGTGGTGGTTGAGTTCCAATGTGCAGGTATACTTGAAGAGACAGCTTTACAAACTATATGCAAACAGGTGTCCACGTTACTATAAGTATTTAAAAATCTGAATGTGTATTGTCATTCTAAAGATGTGCATGGTATATAACACAATATTCATTATTAATTTATGTAGTGTAGTTGTTATATTTGTGAACAAGTACTGAGAGACCAGGGGTGTAGTCAGTGGCGGCTGGTGACTTCAAATCAAAGGGGGGCTGCAGGAGACAGCTGAATGGGTGGGGTTAATGGGAAGGGGTGCGGCCAACTAGAAAGGGGAGGAGCTACGCTCAAAACCACAGAAACTAAATATACTGCCCTGGGTGCCATACCGTCATTATGAGAGTCCAATCAAGACAAAATGAAGTGTAGAAGAATAAAAATATTTCAATGCATTGGCTGCATGACAGCTTAATATCTAGATGGAAACAAAAAAGTTTGTGAGGCATGAAAAAATAAATTACTTTTTTTTAAATACATTAATGAAATGCCAGTCAAAATCAAGTATAAGAAAAACAAGCAGCACTCAACTCAAACCACTTCTTGCACTGCAGTTCTAATTATAATTTATATTCAGCTTTATTAAAGTACCAAGTAACATGCTGAAAGTAGAAATCTCTGATGCCCCCACTTGTAAACATGTTCCTTATCCAAAAAAAGACCTGCTGCCTGACATCTACTTGTTTCATGGGGAAAACATGATCAAAGTAAAAAATGAAAAGCGAACAAGAAATAAACTCAAGATACATTGCTTAAAAGGATTACTGTACAGGTTATGGACCACATGATTGGCATTCTGTTTACAGGTAAAGCCTGCAGAGATGATTGGAAGTCTCCAAGTGTAATGAGACTCTTAAAATAATGTAATCCTGTTCTTTATTACAAATACTCGCATATGCATTTCAATACCCAAGGCTTATACATTATCTAGTTAAGTATTCTCTACATGGCAACAGAAAGGCTTTCAATGTTGGCAATTCTTTAACAGTGCGCTTATTAAAGCTTACTAGCTTCTTGCAATCTCAGCCAAGCTCACCTGATGGTCATTAAAGTATTGCTACTTAAACACAGAGCAACAGGTACTTTGAGTAATAAGCATAAATCAACAGTACAAAAAATATGACAGAAACCAGACCATTCTGTAAAAATCAAGGACAGATGAAAAGCCACTCTAGTACTTGTGTCTACCTTGGATGGGGGGGATACTCTGCACATTTACACTGCATAACTACTCCTTGCCTTGCTTCGACACATCCAGAGTCACTACATGGGGGAGTGGGGTGCAACAAGTATGTCACAGTTTGAAATGTCTCTGGCTGACGTGATGGCCCTGACACATTTGTCATACCTCTCAACCTCAGAGCAAGAAATCTGGACAAAGTCATACAAAAAATGGGACAAAGGCCCAAAAATAAGGACAATTTTTAAAATATTGCTCTTATAAACTTAGAAAGATAATAGAGGTCTTACATTAGTATGAATTTTCTGAATGGTATGAAATCTGAAACTCAAATGTCTATCATTATTTTCTAACTTCAGTCTTTAATGATTTGTCACTAATTTGCCAAAAAAACACAATTTTATGAAAAATGGACCAAAAATGTGATGTAAAAATATAAAATAGCAACACAATACAGCTGGGAACCTGTCAAAGAAGGGACACTTTAATATTAGTACCGCTAACTTGAGCAGCTGACAAAATAAAATAATCTACATGAATTTCTGAAATAAAAGTAATCTAACGGATTATTACAGTTATTTCTTAATTATAAACCCTCCATGTTTTCTTCCAAAATTGCTATTTTGCGGAGGGATCATTAGGGGAAGAGCAACATTTTGAGCCAAAATCAGGGACAGTTGAGAGGTTTGGCTATGCCTAATTCTATAAAGCAATTTATTTGCATGTACCTCTCAACTTGTTAATGCAATAAATCAGGACAAGGCCAAATATATTGGGGGAACATATAAACAGTACTAAAATTGCTCTTGTATAAACTGAGACAGTTGATAGAACAGGTCTTACTTTAGCATGCATTTTTCTGAAGGTTATGAAGTCTGAAACTCAGTGTGTCATTAGTGACTTAATTCCTAAATGATTTGCCAGAAAACCACAAATTTTATGAGGAACAAACCAAAAATAAGAAGCAAAAAATCTATTTATTCTTTGAAAATCTGGACAGTTGGGAGGTATGGTTCAGCTGGGGCTGCCTAAGTTTGCCGCCCTTCCCCCTCACAAAACCATGGTCGAATGGAGCCTCCCCCTGCAGCCATTCCAATGATCCATTACTTGGCTGTTTCACTCCATTTACCATAAACACTAATGTGCATACTGATTTACTTCTATGATGATTTGAACTTCATTTTGAAAGTTTTATTTTGCATTTTACAGCACAAACACTAAGACATCTGCTAAACAAACTTGGCATTAAAACTTCTCTGCCATTGAAACTCACATTCATTGAAACAACATTGAAACCCACATTCAAAGAAAATACATTTTACCTGTGGCAGATAAAGATTAATTCTGGGCTGTTTTCAAATCATAGGCCCCTTGCATATGAAACATACATGTGCTCTTTGATACACCTTCCTATTGCTTTGAACATTTTTCCAGCAAACAATGAAACAAAACGCATGCACCAATGACAAAACTGCCCAATTCAGAACATTTCCATCATAAAAGTCTACTCAAACTTCTACAGTCCACTATTATCAGTAAATATGCATAATTCTACAGTCCACCATTATCAGTAAATATGCACAATCTCTAAAGTAGTAAAAAAGTCATCTAAATAATTCCACATTAAATAAATCTGTAATGAAGAGGTTGCTGCTAGCAATCACCTTTATATTTCATGGTTTCATCGAAAAATAAAGTGTCTGATGTCCCTGAGGAATAAATTGCCTAAATTACATTAAAAATAAGCTAGTAATATTGCAATAGGAAATGGATGGCAAAATGATAACAGGCTCATAGTATCTTAACTTTCAGTACGGCAGCATTCACCCTTTATGGGAGTAGAACCAACAACCGTCTGCATCAAAAGCAAGTACACAACCTGTTGTGCTATTAGCAATGTGAGCTGACTTAGCATAATCAGCACTAAACTTCTCTTCCCCTGCAGCTCTCAGCTCCTTGTAAAATCTACTCAATACTCAACTGCATCTCAATTTCGCAGCACAAGTAATCTGGAAAAAGCCAAATTTATTGGGGTGGGTCAAAAGGGCAAAAACCAGGGACACATTAAACACTGCTTGTATAATCTTTGAAAGCTGCTAGAATAAAATGCCGTGTTACCACCATACATTTTATTGCCAAGGTCCCTGTGCAAAAGAGTCAGAACAACATACCACTATGCCAAATCACCCGCTTTGTGAAAGAAAAATGCTGTGTTACCACCGTACATTTTACTGCCAAGGTCCCTGTGCAAAACAGTCAAGAGCAACATACCACTACGCCAAATCAGCTGCTTTGTGAAAGAGAGGAAGACTGAAACTTAAATGGCTATCATTTAATGAATTTAGTTCTCACCATAGCTGTCAACCTCTTAGCACAAAACACCTGGACAAACCAAGTAATGAGGGAATACAGCCCTCAAACATATTCAGTGAATTCAGTTCTTGCCATAGCTGTCAACCTTAGCACAAAAAACCCGGACAAAGCCAATAACAGGGTATTACAGTCCCAAAAATAAGGACAAATTTCAAATAGTCATCTTATAAACTTAAAAATTGCTATAATAAAAGGTTGTGTTACTATATATTTATTGCTAGAATAAAAAGTTGTTTTACTATGTATTTTCTGAAGAATATGAAGTCTGAAATTCAAATGCCTGTCAATTTTACTTCTGACGGAACAAAAACAATTTTCAGCAGAGGCCCAGGGAGAAATACTGTAGACACATGTCTTTGTAAAATGGCAGGACACCAGAGCAAATCCACACAAACACAGGGATAAGATGCAGACTCCACACAGAAGGCACCCCAGCCAAGAATCAAACCAGAAAACCTATAGCTGTGAGGCAACAATACTGCCACTGCACCATCAAATATGTAAGGAATTAAACATTCAGAAACCTGAAGTCTGAAATTCAAATGCCTGTCAATTTTACACACACACACACACACACACACACACACACACACACTGTAGCAAACCATAAATCCCTGTCCGCAAACCACCATAAATCCTATGGAAACCCACGCAAATCCGACTCTGCCCATCGTGAGATCTTCCCCCGACGAGACTGCAGAAGCAAACTCCAATCCAGACCCTGCCCGTCGCGAGATCCTTCCACCGACGAGACTGCAGCAAACTCCTGACTGCTGACGTTGCAGTCTGACCCCGACACGTTTTCCCAGCGAGTTCCAGGACAGTCTATGCAGTTTAAAACTGCATAGACTTCTGGGAGCTCTGTTCTTCATGTTTCCCAGTCAGGACTGCTGCTGAGACATCTGTGCATGCTCCAGACTGTCTCAGCAGCAGTCCGGACTAGTGCGCATGCGCAAAGTCCGCGATTTTTAAAATTTTTTTTCTTTTTATTTCTTTATTTTTCTTTATTTTATAGTTGAGGTGGCTGCAGTCCGGCAGTCCAATAGCATGGCCACCCCTGGGTGTAGTGCATAAGTGGAGGTAAC